>NC_090934.1:1414840181-1415106967 GCF_040938575.1 Ambystoma mexicanum | reverse complement strand
CTCCCAACCACAGTACAATAAATGCACGAGTGTGCATTGTGTGTTGTCCCCTTATCAATCTGCTCGTAGCATATTTGCTTGGAATGCATCAGATGGGCTCCCAACCACAGTGCAATATATGCATGGGTGTGCATCGTGTACCACCCTGTATCAACGTGCTCGAAGCACATTCGCTTGTGATGCATCAAATGTGCTCCCAACCACAGTACAAGATATGCACGGGTGTGCATCGTGTGCCACCCTGTATCAACGTGCTCGAAGCACATTCGCTTGTGACGCATCAAATGTGCTCCCAACCACAGTACAAGATATGCACGGGTGTGCATTGTGTACCACCCTGTATCAACGTGCTCGAATTACATTTGCTTGGGATGCATCAAATGTGCTCCCAACCACAGTACAATATGTGCACAGGGGTGCATGGTGTGCCACCCTGTGTGAACGTGCTCGAAGCACATTCACTTGGGATAGATCTAATGTGTTCCCAACCACAGTACAATATATGCATGGGTGTGCACTGTGTGCCGCCCCTTATTAATCTGCTGGTAGCACATCATTTTGATTCATTATCTAACATTATTATTGTGCACTCTTTTCTGATCTTGATTTATTGTATGCATTAACTACAATGCTCGCTTCATATATGATATCCATTACAAAGCGTTCTCTTTCTTCTACTCGTCATTTAGCACTCATGCATTTAGTACTCATTTCATTCCCATCCTTTCACTCCCTGAGTAACTACATGCTCTGCATTACATTTAGTCATCATTATTGACTCCAACCATAGATCGCTGCTTTCACCACTCATATGTCTACACCTTAACAAAAACACAGAATTGCCTTTTAACCAGGTTACTGTTCCAATATCTCTCGAGCATATCTTAATTATTACACGCATATCACCCGTTAACTACACAGAGAAATCCGACTTTTGATTGGTCTCTCTCTCTTTCTCTCTCTTTCTCTCTCTACTGTTTCCATGGAACCCTCAGCCAGCCAGCAGATGGGAGTTCCTTGATGTCATAAGCCTGCTCGTGCAAACAGGGAAGTGCAGGATACAACAAAAACTAAATAGAAACACTGTAGAAAACCCACTCTTGTGGAAAGAACAGAGAATATACAAGAAAAGAGAGAATTCAACAGTGGGCAAAAATACAGGGGTGAAGGGCATGTCAATGACCACAATGTTCTTTTAAGGATTTTTCTATGATGAAAAAGGTGCACAAACGCCTGAACCAGTCTCTACGGGGGGGAGGCAGTTATTGGCCAATAGTACTTTCTTGGCCGATTGACTGCTAAGCACTCTATCCCAGAGAGTGAAAGTAGCAGGCTAAACACTATACCCATGAGATTGAAAAGAAGCAGGCTAAGTACCATATTCCTGAAACTGTAATCCGAGTCAGGAAGACTGCTGAGCATTCTATCCCTGAGGCCAAGTAAAGAAAGGAGAATTCTGGGTGCTATGTCCCTGGGACTAAAAGAAGCAGGCTACGCACCATATCCTGGGGACTGAGAACAAAGACAGAACGCATGCAGGATGTTATTTCCCTGAGACTGAGTGTGGAAAGAAGCATGCTCAGTGCTATATCCCTGGCACTGAAAGAAGCATGCTAAGCACTATATCCCTGCCATTGAAAGAAGCATGCTATGCACAATATCCCTGCAACTGAAAGAAGTATGCTAAGCACTATATCCTGGACAGTGAAAAAAGCAGGCTAAGCACCATATTACTGAACATGGGAACCGAGAGAGGAAGACTGCTGAGCCTTCTATCCCTGAGGCTGAGTAAAGAAATTAGAATTCTTGGTGCTATATCCCTTGGACTGAAAGAAGCAGGCTACACACCCTATCCTGGAGACTAGAAGAAACATACTAAGCACCATATTCAAGAAACTTAGAACAAAGACAGAAACCTTGCTGGATGTTATTTCCCTGGGACTGTTAGAAGCATGCTAAGCACTACATCCTGGAGACTGAAAGAAACATACTATGCACCATATTCAAGAAACTTAGAACAAAGACAGAAAGCTTGCTGGATGCTATTTCTCTGAGACTGAGTAGGGAAAGAAGCATGTTGGGTGCTATATCACTGGGACTGGGACTGGGAATGGAAAGAAGCCTGCTGGGTGCTATATCCCTGGGGCTGAAAGAAGCATGCTTAGCACTATATGCAATTGAAAGAAGCAGGTTAAGCACTATATCCTGGAGACTGAAAGGAGCAGGCTAAGCACCATATTCAAGAGAATGAGAACAAATACAGAAAACTTGTTGGATGCTATTTCCCTAAGACTGAGTATGGAAAGAAGCATGCTGGGTTCTAGATCCCTGAGACTGAGTATGGAAAGAAGCATGCTGGGTTCAAGATCCCTTGGACTGAGTATGGAAAGAAGCATGCTGGGTGTTATATGCCTGGGACTGAGTATAGAAAGAAGCATGCTGGGTGCTAGATCCCTGGGACTGAGTATGGAAATAAGCATGCTGGGTGTTAGATCCCTGGGACTGAGTATGGAAAGAAGCATGCTGGGTTCTGTATCCCTGCGATTGAAAGAAGCAGGCTAAGCACTATATCCTGGAGACTGAAGGAAGCATGCAAAGCACCATTTTACTGAAACTGGGAACCGAGACCGGAAGACTGGTGAGCATTCTATCCCTGTGGCTGAGTAAAGAAAGTAGAATTATGGGTGCTGTATCCCCAGGACTGAAAAAGCAGGCTAAGCACTATATTCTGGAGACTGAATGAAGAAGGCTAAGCACTATATCCGTGCAACTGAAAGAAGCATGCTAAGCACAATATCACTGCCATTGAAAGAAGCATGCTAAGCACTGTATCCGTGCAACTGAAAGAAGCATGCTAAGCACAATATTACTGCCATTGAAAGAAGCATGCTAAGCACTATATCCGTGCGACTGGGAACCAAGACAGGAAGCCTGCTGGATAGTATTTCCGAGGTGCTGATGAAGGGAAGACGCCTGCTGGGTGCTGTATTCCTGGGACTGAGTATGGAAGGAAGCATTCTGGGTGCTGTATCCCTGG
Organism: Ambystoma mexicanum; assembly: GCF_040938575.1. Classification (NCBI taxonomy): domain Eukaryota; kingdom Metazoa; phylum Chordata; class Amphibia; order Caudata; family Ambystomatidae; genus Ambystoma; species Ambystoma mexicanum. The sequence goes on along the minus strand of NC_090934.1, from coordinate 1,415,103,930 downwards.
GACTGAGAATGGAAAGAAGCCTGCTGGGTGCTATATCCCTGGGGCTGAAAGAAACATGCTTAGCACTATATGCAGTTGAAAGAAGCAGGTTAAGCACTATATCCTGGAGACTGAAAGGAGCAGGCTAAGCACCATATTCAAGAGAATGAGAACAAATACAGAAAACTTGTTGGATGCTATTTCCCTGAGACTGAGTATGGAAAGAAGCATGCTGGGTTCTAGATCCCTGAGACTGAGTATGGAAAGAAGCATGCTGGGTTCAAGATCCCTGGGACTGAGTATGGAAAGAAGCATGCTGGGTGTTATATGCCTGGGACTGAGTATAGAAAGAAGCATGCTGGGTGCTAGATCCATGGGACTGAGTATGGAAATAAGCATGCTGTGTGTTAGATCCCTGGGACTGAGTATGAAAAGAAGCATGCTGGGTTCTGTATCCCTGCGATTGAAAGAAGCAGGCTAAGCACTATATCCTGGAGACTGAAGGAAGCATGCAAAGCACCATTTTACTGAAACTGGGAACCGAGACCGGAAGACTGGTGAGCATTCTATCCCTGTGGCTGAGTAAAGAAAGTAGAATTATGGGTGCTGTATCCCCAGGACTGAAAAAGCAGGCTAAGCACTATATTCTGGAGACTGAATGAAGAAGGCTAAGCACTATATCCGTGCAACTGAAAGAAGCATGCTAAGCACAATATCACTGCCATTGAAAGAAGCATGCTAAGCACTGTATCCGTGCAACTGAAAGAAGCATGCTAAGCACAATATTACTGCCATTGAAAGAAGCATGCTAAGCACTATATCCGTGAGGCTGGGAACCAAGACAGGAAGCCTGCTGAATGGTATTTCCCTGGTACTGAGGAAGGAAAGAAGCACGTTGGGTGCTGTATCCTTGGGAGTGGGGAAGGAGCGCAATGACGTTGCTGGACATAGTTCCCTGGAGGTGGGTAGTAAAGCAATACCCGTGCTGTGTGCTCTATCCATGAGACTTAGCAGTCAAGACAAGGAGGGCAATGGGTGTTAAAAACCTGATCTAGATTAGGAAGTTAGTTGGATATGGGTGTCTGCCTGGCCCTAGTGCTTCCCCTAGAAGCTTAAAGATTCGGATTGAAACAGTGAGAGAACGGAAAGCCTTATTGGGTTATAGGCATCCCAATGTCCCACCACTGAGCACGCTGCATGCATTTGCCCTGATTATGACCCTGATATTATCAATATACGCATGTAGAGGTGTGTGTTGATGAGCCACCAAACAACATCTTCACTATTCTTAGGCATTTGCAGGTTAAATGATGCCCAGAATCCCACATTTCCTTTGATCTGGATCACGAGCTACTGGCAACAATGATTCCGCAGGCCAGTAGGTCTGGCTTTCTCTTGGGTCAATTACAGCCTGAAATGCCCAGCCTCTGCTATCACCAGTAGGGTATAGCCATTGCATGCCAGTCTAGCACTCTCTCATGTTCTTTTAAAGCCGTCATATTCCTGGTAACAGCCTACAATCCCAAATGCATTATTATAGCTCACGCCACATCTTTGTCATCTAGGTGGACCCTCGCATGCACGTGCCCGGGTACAACACTCATAAACCCATCAGAAAAATATAGGGCTATGATGCTCTTTTTTTATTGACGGGGGGCCTGACTCTAGAGGGTAAATAAGTAACACAGCAAAAGGCGGAGAGTCAAGGCTTCCCCTCTCTTAGACGCACAGGAGATGCAGAAAACCTACAGAAAGCCTAAGAAATTATTGTGAAGTAGCCATTTAATCACACAAAACAAAATGGTAAATTACTGATAGAACAAAATGTATTCTCATTGAAGAAGCATACTAAAAACAAAGATATTTGTCAATCACTGAGCGTAAAACATACAAATCTGTACTCATTAAGGTTAGTAGCACAATGGGTGATATTTCATGTAGTGTCAACCATTAACAGTACATTTCTACTGTCCACACAAAAATAGGTGCTTCTGGTTCGGAAAGCAGTTTGGCATCAAGTTCTCTAAGTGGTACAAAATGTATGATGCTCTGAACTGTCTTCAGGACACTGTGGAGTGTTGTTAACGAGAGCATTGCAGGAGCAGATGTGTCTATTCATCTATATAATTTTGATGGCGTCTTGAAATAGGATAAGTGGGCAGCTGTCTCACAGGCAAAAGTTTTCATTTAGGGTCTCTAGTGCCCAACCGGTTCTAGTCCATGTGTTTGCGACGCCATCAGAAATACTATATGCGCATCACCTCAGAACAAACCAGTAACCACAAGAAGGGGGGCACAAGGGAATATCACGGGGGGACCAGAGGGGGTGAGGATGGCCAGTGGGAACAGAGGGAGTAAACACATTTTGGTACATGCTTACCTGCTGTGTGAGCACGGGGTCGGGCCATGGGTCCTCCTGATCCGAACAGGAATTGACCTTTTCTTCGACTACCCTTCGATTCGGACACCTGTGTGAGAGACGCCCTTGATCTAAGAGTTAAGAGCAGGAAGGAAGAGGCAGTGCTAAGAAAGTGGGTGGTGTTCAGGCCAGGTGACCTAGATCCACTTGTACCTGCTCCCCATTAGCAAAGGAAAAGAGGCTGGAGGGCTCCTTAAGAAATGTGAAAATCATCTGCTTCTTGAATCGTACCTTTCCATACCTGCCTAGAAATGGCACTTACACAAAATTCCAAGGAGTGTACTACCAGCAAATAGAGGGTACCACAATGGGAAACACTATGGCTCCCAGTGTGGCTAATCTCTATATAGAATGTTTCAAGAAATCATTCATCTACACTATGCACCCATATGTAGCGAACCTTATTTCTTGGGCTCACTACATAGATGACATTATTGTTATATGGAAAGGTACGATTCAAGAAGCAGGTGATTTTCTCATCTAGCTAAACCACAGCAATCGACAACTACAGTTTACTATGACCATCAATCAAAACTGTATCAATTTCCTGGACCTAACAATCGTTCACCACGAGGGAGTTCTCCTGGTTAAACCATACCACAAAAGTACCAATAGAAATTTGCTACTACATTACAAAAGCCATCATTTAAAACATTTAAAAGACAACCTACCGTATGGTCAATTTTTACGGTTAAAACGGAATAGTAGCCAAAAAGAAGCGTATGTGACAGAGGCGAAAGTACTCTCAGATAAACTCAAATACAGAGACTACCCAAGAAAAATGATACGAAGAGCAGCAAAAAGAATGTTTAATAACAATCGCCAAGCACTGTTGGAAGATAAAATCAAAAAACCTCCCAATGATCGGATAGTTTGTGTAAACACTTTCACAAACCTGAGCTTAACGATTACGAAACTGTTTACAAGAAGCAGTAGGAATACTTCAGCACTATACAATAAGATTATATCTTGTATTTGTTTTTTTTAGATCAACAAGTGACATTACTCCTGATGAAAGTTCTGTTAACAACTGAGGTGAATTGAAACATGTAGAGCATATGACAATGGTTTATGATATAACTATTGAGATCATTTACATGTCAAGTTTTTGACAACTTTGTTTGAGAGATGCTAATTTGAGCCTCACAAACTATATTGAATATCGATCGTTTTAGATCGTTGATAAGCTGAATAGGCGATGTTTGTCACAGTTTATGAATTGTATTTTTTATACAGTGTTTTAAAATTGTTTTTTGATTAATTGTATTTTTTATGTCCCAATAAAATCTTAATTGAGTGTTAATGAGCAGTTAATGTTTAATGTTGAAAACTGTGATAGGAGCTATCTATCTTTTGGTTATATTAGCATTTTGGGAGGGGCATTTGTAATCCTACTCGAATGGAGTGAAAACTATTTTAGGTCGTGCATAGAAGTAGCGAAAAGCAGCCAAAAAGCAGAAACACGTTTTTCTTTAGAACCTGGACGTCATATACAGCACTATATTGCGTTGAACTTTTTCAATGAGGAGCTGCTGGACTGGCTCACAGAATTTTAATGAATTTGTGAAATCCCAGAACGAACTAAAATCCTAGATAATCGTCTCAGTAACTACACAAATTGGCCTGAGAATTGGGCAATGGACGGCTTTTACCGATAGTCGAGACTTAGGACATTTTTCCCCTCAGCATAGTTCCTGAACAGCCAGACCACAAAAACCAGAAGCTGGATGTGCAATAAAGATGTGCCTATTAACTTAACGGCCAGGCTATTATGCCTACATATTTGCAACATCGAAAACCACCTGAAATTCAGGAAGGCCCTTAAAACCTGTCTCTTCCCAATACTCTCCTAAGCCTCTCCACCCTGTGAATACACCATTAATAAAATCCTCCGCTTTCGATCATATTTCAGGGGCTGGCAGCTCTCAGCGGTTTCACCTGACACACCACCACCTAACGCTCAACAACACTGCCTGCCTACCAGAACTCCAAGTACGACAGCAGCTTTCGTTGTGGCATTCCTGATCCACCATCACCCCACCCACAACATTCCAACCCATCAATCACCAACCTAAGCCAGCAGCCTTCGCTGTGGCTACACTCGCATTCTACTCTCCCCGACCGTGCCCACCATCACCCCACCCACAACAACATTCCAACCCATCAAGCAACCGAGCTAAGCCAGCAGCCTTCGCTGTGGCTACAATCGCATCCTACTCTCCCCGACCCTGCCCACCAGCCATGAGAGACATATGAAAATGAGATAAGTGGCCCTCCACAAACCTATTCACGAAAACCAGGCTCAACAAACCATCGATGATGGTGCCATTACGGATGCCTACTATAAAATAGGCTGAAACCCATGGCCTATCAAACACAGCCCCCTGCACCGAAACAAACCTAGGTGTAGTCCCCTCCATTTATTCATCAACCAGCAGCAACCAACAAATGGGGGAGCACGGTTACGGTGTGGAGCGGTTACTCGGCTCTGGCAAGCCCTGCCACTCTACACTGCCCTACCCCGAAACTGGGACAATTAGCTTGCCCCACATCAGGACAACGATTATGAACGTTAGCCCCTACTCTCTAAGGTCGCACTATTGTGTGCACACCATCCTGCATCGCATCTAGATGTGACAGTAAAAACTAGTAGGTGCCACCCATGGTCATATTTGTGAATAGGGTTAGGGTCTGGCCCTGTCTAGTCGTATACTCTGATTTGCGTTGTCAACTAGTTGTGGGCACCAGCTCTGTTTATTCCTGTACTCTGGTCGCGGTGACAGGTTCGGCCATTCCTCCCACTGGACGGGACTCTCAGTTGTGGCTGTGTCTAATTATTCACCCAAATTGCATTGTCAGGCGTAGACCATCTCCCACTGTGCCGATGCTCGGATTTGGCTGTGCCTACTCTCTTATCCAGGCTGCACCTTTTGGGTGTGGGCCTCCCTCCAATTGTACAGGATTCCCAGTTCCTGCTGTGGATTCTCAAGGCCTGGCACTCAAACTGAATCATCAGGAGTGGGCCTCCCACCCACCATGCGGGACGCTCAGCTCTAGCTGCCCTTTGCCTGTATCCAAATATTGTTGGGTCTAGGCCTCTCTCCCACTAGACAGGACTCTAATATCTGGCTATGCTTAGCCTCCTTACTCACACTGTACTGTTAGGTGTAGGCCTCTCTCCCACTATACAGGACTCTCAAATTCCAGGTGCAGCCTCCGCCACGGCTTAATATATGTGGATACCTACCACATTATAAAAGCTAGGCCCCCCTGGTATAGACCTGGGGCAACATCGCAGCCTAAGGTACGTATATCTCACACCACTAGCATGGACACGGGCCACAGGCACGGCCAAGCATCCATGCACGATAGAACACGCCTACGGCTAAGCACATCCAGCCTAGTTTCACACATTGCCGTCCAGACTGAAACATCTGACGTACCTCAACACCTCTGCCACTAGCATACAGCGACCACCACCCGAAAGGAACTTAGTATAGCTGGCCTCACATAGACTCTCTCAACAATAGCAAGCTATCTCTAATCCTCACCAGCACCCACCCACATGTCTGACCTCTACTGGGCTGCTTAGTCGCACCTTGCCAGCCACCCAGGGCCTAGAACGGCAACATGCACACACGCATCTCCTAAACTAAACCCCCTTGAACTTTCCAACCACATCGACTACGGTCACGAAGGGCGTTCAACCCAGGAAAAAGCACATTGAGGCCACACAAGTGGGGAAAGAGCGCTATATAAATATTCAATACAATACAAGCCTATGCAAAAAAAGGACAGGCATGCTCGTCCTTCTCACTTAAGGGGTTAATACGCATACCCCCATTTACAGTAGAACCCTCATGTGGATCAAATTAATTACAAATATGTCTGTACTTTGCTTCCTCACTACAATGAATGAACATATCTTTTGTGTTTTTTATATATATCCAGGATTGTGGAATTACAATAGGCAGAGATTTCAGAGACCCTGGTGAAGCTCTTGTCCAGAGTGAAACACGTGTTGGCCTAACCTCGGTACTTGTCTGTACTAAGCCCTTCTTGCATGGGGTCTCAATTTATTTACTATTCATTACACTGTACTGCCCGGCATTAACCCCATTGGAAGGATTTTCAATCTGTATTCAGGAAAATCTACTGTAGCTAACGCAATGTTTAGCATTTCGCAGCTCTTTGAAATCTTTACTATTTTCGTTTTTTCCCTTTTTGGCTATTTTTCCTGTTTGTAGCGCCATGATGCCCTTGCTGGTGATGGTTTACGCTCTAGAAACATGCTTTAAAAAAAACATGTTGCTTCTTAGACCTCTATGTTCTAATTAACCAATACATATTTTCCTTTTTGGATACTCGAAGAAGAAGTTTGAAGATGATGTTTCACATTATGCAATCGACTGTAGTGCAATTTCGTCACATTAGAAAAGCTATACTTTTTATGAAACAGCAGTCCCCCAGACCCAGGGGGCGGTACATGTCTCTCCCAGGTCAGTGCTTTAGCAAGCTGCTTTCAGAAGAGGGCAGCCAAAGACTCACATACAGGGCTGCAGCTGTGGTCACTACTATATATGTCCTGCAATTTACCGACATCTCTTTATTAAGGTGAATATTATGACCAATCAAAACAGTAGAGTCCATTATTCACCTAAAAGGGCTTCTTACTAAATCAATATAAGACATATTTAACATTTAAAATTGTGGACATTATGATGTTCCCATAATGCTCTGTGCTTTTATGCAAATCTCTAGGATTGGGTTCAATGAAGAGATACTGCGTTGCGCAACCTGGGAGTTGGCCATGCCCCTGGACCCCGCCCCGACCTTCCTACAACCACGCCCCTCCAAGAGGTGACATCCCCCCAACCCTCCAGAGGTGTTTTCTGTGGCAATCTGCAGCAGAAGAGTCAAGTTAAACAACCAGTGCCAGAATAAGAGCTTTAATGTACCCCACCACTCTCATAGACTGAGGCCATGTTTCCTATCAGCGCCCTTCCTGAATATGGAAACCCAGGTGCAATTTCACAGTGTTTAAAAATGATTTTGTATTATATTGTGGCAAACAACATGTTCAAAGTTACGTTGATCCAATTTAAAGAGATCCTATTTCTGTTTTCCCTTTTGTTTCTGTTCAATAGACAGCAGAGGGTTGGGGGGCGAGGGGATGGGGGGGAGTATGCATATCCATTTCGTTTTCTGTACGTTTCCATTAAACAGGAAAAGGGACCTGGGACTGAAGCATCCTCCCCTCCTGTCGCCCTTTCCCAGAGAAGGACCCTGACCCGCAGCTCTCGGGATGGCTGTGCTCGGATCTGACAACAGCAGCTGTCCCCGGGGGAGAGGGTCACTGAAACCACCCGGACCCCTGGGTTGCGCCCTGCCAGGCAGGCCTTCGCGAGGTATATGTCACGTTGCGTCTGCACTCACAGGGCCGCATGTGGCAAGGCCCGGGCCAGAGGGCCGGAGCAGAGGTCCCCCTCGCTACTTGCCCGCCTGCGGAAGGGGGTCAGGCGGGGAGGGAGGGCTGGCGGCTGTGCGGATATCTATGAAAGCAGACAAGGCTACTTCAGGTCTGAAACTGACGCAGAGAAATGAGCAACGCACCCACGCCCCCCCCCCCTCCCCGCTCAAGCCAGCCCCCAAGGCTGGCAGCAAGCCCTGCTCCAGCGTAGCCCGTCTTGGCGATCACTACACAAGAAGCGGCCTCGTTTGCCATTTCACATTGCTCGTGCCATCGTCAAACACATTCCTCTAGGGGTGACGATTACACATACAGAAACTAATTAGCACCAGAGCAAACTTTGCCCAGGTGCAAAACATGCATTGATAGAATATGAATTTTCGGTTGGGCCATTTTTGCCCTGGCTGTATTACGGCGGAAAATCACGCTTGCATTGGTGCACATTTTTAGTAATACTGCACGTGGTGCTTTTTGGGACTTGTGATTCTGGTTCACTTTAATTAAAGTCACTGGGCTCTCAAATCTGACAAACAAACATTTATTGCACAGTAGCCCAGGAGTTAACATGTGGTGTCCCAATGATACATGGAAGTTTTCATTCCAGCACTTTTCCTACTATTTTTAATACACGGGTGTGTACCTAAAAAGCAATTCCCTTATACTGGCCCCCGCCTGAGTTGAAGAGTGCTACTGAGTTTACCAGCTAGTAATGTATTTATTTCATGTGTTCTTACTCCTGGGTTGATAAAAAATGGGTGCCGGTAATTGGATAACAACAGATATTTTTACAGTGCTTAGAAATCAAATGACTTCTGTTTGCTGTGCTTCAGAAACCACATTCGTGTTTTAATAATATTATTTTTACTAGCAGTAGTAGAATGTTACAGACTTTAATTTGCTGTTGTTTCATGGGCAACAAAATATAAAATAAATATCCATTAATCTGTGCTAATGAATTTTTTCTCAGTGTAGCTCACTTACTCAATGTTGCAAGATAATTAATGTTGTCTCGGGAGGATAGCTCGACTTGGAAGCAAGACAACTCAGAGCAACACAGGTTCGATCCCTGAGTCCGAACATGTGTTTTAATGTCATGGTCTTCTTTTTTGTTAATAATGTTAAATGTTTCATAACATATAGGTCCTTTGCAAAGCAAGGTGTACTGGCACGTGTTTTGCACGGTCTGAATGGTGCTTCCTCAGGACGACATGAAATGGGCATTAATAGACCGTAAAGTAATCACTGATCATTGAGTAGATGAAGCCTGGAAATTGAAGTTATCAATGTTCCGTTGGTACACGAGCAGGACCCAATTCACTGGACAGCAGAGGGAGTGTTTCCCAATCATTTCTCGCTGCCCACAGGGACCAGGATTGATCCTTTGGGACCCAGATGACACAGTTACTCAGACACCCTGTTTAGTATATCATTTAAGCAATATAACCCAAGCGGCGGGGGCATTACCGACTCAGGTAATGCCCCGGGGCCCATAGGCAAGGCCCCGAGCGAAGCAAGGAGCTCCGAGTCTCGGAGCAGGGATGGCCCTGCTTCGAGCCTCCTCATTGGCTGAGGGGCTGCCACGCCCCCCACCGGGGACAAAGGCTGTGGAATCCAGACAGAGGGATTCCTGGCCGGGTAACGACCCGGCGAGAGCCAATCAGAATGCTTGTTGCATTCTGCTTGACTCTCGCCGGGTTCTAATATACAACATAAACCATACACGCCAATTCATTTTAGCAATATTTATCTTAATGTGACAATATAATTCAATGCTATTTTTCTGGTACCCTGAGTTTATTTACCATGTGATTTTATTTCTGTGAATTATTTTGCTGATTGTCGCAACTCTATCATTATGTTTGTGGAATTACCGAAACACATTTAAATACAATGAAGGACATTGTTTTGGGACGATAGTTCAGGGGCAACGCACTCACCTTGGAAGCAATGTGGAGCAACACAGGTTCGATCCCCAGGTCCATGCTTAGAAATCTCCGGGTAGTTCAACTGAGCCTTTTTCTCTACCCAGCACACTCTCCACCTGCAGCATTCCCTCAATGCTCAATCCTGTCGCCGTGGCTCTTCAACATCTATCTTGTCCCTCTGGCCCACCTGATCTCCTCCTTCTCTCCTCACTTACAGTGTTATGAAGATGACACTCAACTCTCCTTCAAAGCCTCCCTCTACTTCCTCCTCTTCCTCCTCTCTCAACCATGACTGTTTGACTGCTATTCAGGCATGGTGTGCTGCCAACAATGTCTGCCTTAATACCAGCAAGACTGAGAACCTCTCAATTGGGACCCCAGCTCGCTCCTTCCCTCCTACCTTCTGACCTCCCTCTATGGGTCCCCTCCCCCCTTGTGAGACAAAAACCCTTGGTGTCATCTTTGACTCCATTCTCTGTTGCTCTCCTCAAATCGCAGACCTTGCCAAGAAGGCCCACTATCAGCTGCACCCCCTCAGGGGCATTCTCCCTTTCCTCACCTTCCCCCAGAAACTTAATGTCTCCAGAGCTCTGGACCTCTCCAGGCTGGACTACTCCAACAGCCTCTTCCTCAATCTTACTTCATCCCCCCTTCACCCCCTACAACTAATCCAGAATAGAGCTGCAAGTCTTATCCTTGGCCTCAAGCCCAGGGACAACATCTCTCCCTCACTAACATCTCTCAACTGGCTCCCGGTTGCTGCTAGGATAAAGTTCAAGACCCTATGCATCATCCACAAGGCTTCTGGGCCTGGGACCCTGCTACATCCAACTCTCTCTCACTAAATACTTCCCTGCTAGAGCCCTTCAGTCTTCTAGCTCCAACTCTCTGCAGATCAGATGCTTCTCTAAGAAGAGAGTGGGGGGGTAGATCTCTCTCTTCTGCAGCAGTGTCCCTCTGGAATGGTCTCCCTGCCCCTCTCAGGCTTGGGCCAGATCTCCTTAAGTTTCGGAAGCTCCCTAAGACCCCTCTTCTCTTCTTCTTTTCCTCTCCCCATCCCCTGCTAACACCCTCATCTGTCACAGTGACTGGCTGCCGGGTTCCCTCAGAGTATTCCAGGGCACCAGGCCCCCCCACCCAATCCATCCCCCCTCCTCGCACTTACCATGTGGACCCTCACACCCTGCACACTTTGCAATCCCTGGCACTTGCCCTCCAGTCCTCCCCTTAGCACTTGCCTAGCGCCTTTGACCCTCTTTCCCCCACCTTCCTGCACTGCCCCTTTTTCACCAGCTCTCTCTCTTCTTTACCCTGCACTTCCCTTCACCCCTAGCACTTTGCCTCTCACACAGACTGGCATCCCCAAACCCCTCTCATTCGCACTTCTTGTTACTGTGGGGTGTAATCAAAGTCCCTAAACCAATGAAACTGAAGAGCCATGTCAAAAAGGCCTACCTGTCATTACCAAAGGAAAAAACGCATTTTAATTCACAAAGGAAGAAGAAATTCAAAGGTCCCTTACACATGAAAAACAGGATTTTTAAACACTGATATAAAAACAGCTTTGCATGTATGTTTGCAAGTTAAAGCAAGACATGAGAAAAATGTCCCATGCCAACATGAAGATGACAGGGAAAAGAAATTGTGTGTGTGTTGACAAAAAGTACGGTAGATTATGCTTCACATGCACAATACCTGCAAACGTTTGAAAAGAAAAAGCTGCTTGGCTGCCATGAAAAGTTCCTGTAGGCCTATTTAGGCAGACTATGGGGGTGTCTTTCTGCTAGGGAAATCCAGAGTAGGTTAAAACAAAAATGTAATCCAAGTGTAAAATGGAAAAGCACATCACATTACTGGCTGAGAAATAGAATGCAGCATTTTCACTGAAACTGCTACCCATCAAAAGGTGGTGCACTGTGACAATTCAGACTCACTTTTCAGCAGGAAAACAAACAGCAGATAATTAAAAATGTATTGTATGTATTAATGACTGAAAGAAACATCAATGTACTTTCAGCGAAATAGCAAAGATGATCCTGAAAGCACACTGTATGTCAGGGAATCAAGGCTGAAGTTAAAAAATGCAACGTGTGAGTCAATTTCAGCCTAGGATAAATGGTGAATATCTGGGCAAAACTCACAAATAACTCCCCCACTGGGCTTGCATCCCAACCGTTTACAACTGCAATAAAATGTGTCCTGTTAAGAGGTACCCTAGACCTCTAGACCTACTGCCTCTGAGGGCAGTCCTGAGTAGGCCAAAGTCTCGGGCTGGTGCATGGGCAAAGTAGGGGGGAGGTGTGAACACGAGGGCTATAATTAAGGCTGACCTCTGGACAGAAAACAATGCAGAAAACTTAAGTGGGGGAGCTCTGTGTAGCAAATGCACCCCACAGTTAAGATCTGCACCCTACACCTCAAACAACCAACTTCAAAGAGACTAATGCAACAGGGTTGCCCAAAGAGACCAATGGTCTGGAAGAAGGGAACCTCATATGTGCACATATGAAGATTCCCTTTGTTTAAATGGACTGGCACAATTCTGGCTTTCCCCCAGAAACTATAAATCATACTGTATACATGTATGTTTTATTTTGTAGATAATTTTAAGTCGATTTTGGTGATATAAAATTCATCCATCTGAGACTTAGGGAATTATAAGGGCAAGCTAACATGTGTTCAGGGCTGCTTTTAAAATGCCCTGAATGCGAGAGTCAGTGTGCTGGTGAAGGGTGAAATAAGGAATATGGGCAATACATTATATTCTCCTAACTTTTATGCTTTTTGAGAAAATTGCCAAACAGCTGTGCGATATGGTGCGGACCCAGCTGTTGCTTTGTTAAATTACCCCTGATTAGCCGGATCAGAAAATATATACACTATGGCAGTTGCTAGTAAAATTATGAAGTTTTGCCACATAACTAGTTTCTGCCACAAATGTGACATGAGAACAAAGGGGATTGCAAATGGGAATTGGCACATGTCTGTTCCAGACTCTTAAACCAATCCTTAGAGAGGGGCTGGAGTTGGGAGGAGAGAGAGGGGTAACTGAAATCCTATTTGCGAGAACTCCTGCAGGGTACTCCCCAAGTTTGTAATTTTGATGGTGTCATCGCTGCTATATTAAGTGTATGCATTATGAGAAAGAGCTGCTGAAAGTTACCACTGGGGAGAGCTGATGAAACTCACCACCTGACAGCTGCCAGGAAACACCAAAAGGAGACTTTGCAGAGATTGCCTCTGGGTGGAGCTGTCTATTTCTGGGAAGGTGTAAAAGCTGACTGGGTCTTATGGTGGAGAGCTGGAGGCCATCCTTGAGAGTGGAGTGACCAGACACTGCTCTGTCTTTCCAGGGGGTCCTGAAATGCAGCTGGCCTTCCTGACTTTAAACAGAGGATTTCAATCTAAGTAGAATTAAACCCTGGGAGACCAAAAGGTGGGGAATTGCTTGCCTTAAACCCTTTACTTTTATGGTGGGTGGGGAGGGAGGCAAAACTCTATAGATCCTTAGCCTAATTAGCAAAAATTATGAATTCAATTGTTTCCTCTTGACAGCACACCACAGTGTGAATTTTGACAAAATTCGAAATTAGCAAAACTCATTCCCATTGTATGCAAAAAACTATAGACTGCAATTTAATTTGGTAATCTTTCTGTCCAGATTCCCCAACACAGGCTTTTAAGTGGACGGGGATCTGAAACCCCAAATTCCCAAATCATCCCGATTATACTGTCCAACTTCCCCTACACAGACCTTTCAGTGAGAGGGGTCAGAAAACAAACTGCTAAGTCACCTTGTGCTCATTTTAAATCAAAGGTGTGGGTGAAATCAAATTGCCATATGCATTTGTACCAATCGATTAATCCAACTGCTCACCTTTTAAGCGTGCAGGAAAATCAAAATCAAAATTACACAATATTACACGTGTAAATTACTTTTGTTCATTGACCAGTTTGATTATTTCTTGAAGTGTTATCTGTTAAAAAAAGAAAAGTATTGTAATTTGTGTGATTTGTTTGTGTACCAAGAAGCTAATTGTGAGGCACAAAGAAGGTGGTGTGTGCAGTTTATTGTGTTTTCTATGACTTCTAATTTAAATAAATATAAATATATTTCCTGTACACCGGCCTTGTTCTTGGCTCATTGATTGCCCAGGGGAAAGATTCCAAGGGGCAAGATATGACGGTGACATAGAGCTGAATAAAAGAAGTGACATTAACTGTTTACTGTGTGACACCTAGATTGGGGGGAGGCCTCTCAACAAACGTTACATTACTGCACTTGCACAATCCGAATCTCACAAGGCCTAGTAGGACAGTTATTGTTATCTTTCTCCCTTGCCCCCCCGTTTCTTTATTATCTTGTGTCACCTTGAAATACACTTGTTGAATAGGCGCCTTACAAATAGCCAATAAATAAATAAATGACATAAAATAAACGTGAGAGGCAGTAGCTTGATAACATTGTAGTACGTAACAAATATTACTGTTACCCAACTAAATGGCACTTGTTTTAACAATTACATAATGAAGAAAAGCACAGACGGCCCTACTAGAATTTGAAAATGTGCATCATTGTTGCCCACATATTTTTGGGGATTTACATATATGTGTTCATGCCCAAATGCCTGACCCCACTTAAATGGCAGATGTAAATGTTTTGTCTTCTGCTGAAAAAAGTATGGTGTATGCAACATAACCTTTGGCAGCAAACATGTTAAACTCTACAAAGGTTATTATTGCAGACAACACCACTGCCCACTTTTCTCATCTTCCATCACTCCTTTTGCCAGAAGGATAGCTCAATGAGTTAAATGCTTGCCCCAGACATCTGTGTTGTGCCTGCAGTTCACAGGGTGGCATACCAGCAGTGCCGACTCAACACATCTTCTTCTGAGATCAATAAATGGAGTATCATTAACACATATTATTATGGCACTTAGAAACAGGAATAATCTGTCATGATCCACAATAACACATTATATTATGGATTAATTTGCATTTAAAATATAGAGAAACACAGCACTGAATCGTGTCCTTTAAGTCCTTGCTTATGTTGGTGCTTGTCTGCAAGTATCAGAATGTAATAGGCTGTGAGGCTTAAAGCTAGCACTTTGTGGCTATATTGCACCTGGCCCTGGAATGCATTGACATCTCTGTAAATACATCCACCTCGAATTGCCACCCAGTAAAATCAGGTGGATCCCATAGGAATCCATTGTAAATGCAGCCAGAACAGCATACTTTTGCAGGCAGAGTTGTGAGGTTTAGCTATGCATCACACCGAGATACAATTGTGAAGTTTAGCCATGCGTCACACTTAGATAGAATTGTGAAGTTTAGCCATGTGGCAGACCTAGATAGAATTGTGAAGATTAGCCGTGCATCCCATTCAGATAGAATTGAGAAGATTAACCATGTGTCACACTTAGAATTGTGAAGATTAACCATGCGTCACACTTAGAATTGTGAAGATTAGCCATGCATCCCATTCAGATAGAATTGAGAAGATTAACCATGCGTCACACTTAGAATTGTGAAGATTAGCCATGCATCCCATTCAGATAGAATTGAGAAGATTAACCATGTGTCACACTTAGAATTGTGAACATTAACCATGCGTCATACCTACATAGAATTGTGAAGTTCAACCATGCGCCACTGCTAAATAGAGCTGTGGAGATTAACCATGTATCACACTTAGGGCGAATTGTAAAGTTTAGCCATGTGTCAGACTTGGATAGAATTGTGAAGATTAGCCATGCGTCCCATTCAGATAGAACTGAGATTAACCATGCGTCACACTTCGAATTGTGAAGATTAGCCATGTGTCACATCTAGATAGAATTGTGAAGTTTAGCCATGCGTCGCCCCTAGATAGAACTGTGAAGTTTTTGCATGCGTCACTTTTAGATAGACCTCTGAGGAGTAGCCTTGCATTACACTTAGAATTGTGAAGTTTAGCCATGTGTCAGACTTAGACAGAATTGTGAAGATTAGCCACACGTTCCATTCACATAGAATTGAGACGATTAACCATGCGTCACACTTAGAATTGTGAAGATTAACCATGCATCACACCTAGATAGAATTTTGAAGTTCAACCATGCGTCACTACTGGATAGAGCTGTGGAGATTAACTATGCATCACACTTAGGGAGAATTGTGAAGATTAGCCACTCGTCCCATTCAGATAGAATTGAGCAGAATAACCATGCATCACACTTAGATAGAATTGAGAAGATTAACCATGCATCACACCTGCATAGAATTATGGTGATTAGTCATTTGTCACAACATATAGGACTGTGTAGATGAGCCACATAGAAGAACTTAGCGAGTAGCCAAAGCGCTAACTACCCCTTCATAAAACACACCATCTAAACACTATGCACGCCCAATGGGCTGGCCGACCTATACCCTAACACACACCCAACACAAGCAACAAACACAACAAACAAACCTGGACACTGTACCCTACCCGTACGGACACAATGAACCAGTGCGCAAAACCCTGAATACCAGCCAGACTATGCATAAAACACAGAGCGACCGACCAACACAACAAACAACCACACAGAAAACATCCCAGGCATTGGACCTCACCCGTAGGGATACAGCAAACCAGTGCACACATCCTATCATCTGCATGCCAACACACACAGACTCCCGTTTCTCCTGTTTCTGGACCTATCCGATCATTCTTCCCTCACTAACCACCCCCTTCCTCTTTCTTGCAGAGCCACGTGAGCCCCTATAGACTGCCCCTTGGGTGGTATCTGTACGCTGTAACATTCAACATAACATAACATAACTTTTCCACTAACATAGTGGAACGCTAAAGAACAAAAGCATTTTTGCTTAAGTTTAACTCCTCACTATTCCACCACATCCATTGCGCCCAAATGAAGGTGGTCACGAACATGATAACCTAGGTGTTCTTTGCGATTCAGCATGTGACATATTGAACATATGTTATATCGATCTTTTTTGGAATACTAAGCTCATCTTTCTGGCTTCATCTTGGCAACATTACAAGAGTCATTATAGGACCTGACATTGACCATTACAATGCTTTGTACATTGTTTGCACCAAAAACTAATGAGATTAAAAATACTCCAATCCCAAACTTCATTGATCGTAGTTAAAACTCCATACTCATGTCATATCAGTGCAACCTGTATAGATTACAATGACTCCCAGTCAAAGCCGAAGTCAACTTTAAGCTCGTCCTGCTCATTCATAAATTCCTTATTTTAGACCATCCCATCTTTATGACCACCAGAATCTCGTTCTTTACCCCTACAAGACATCGTAGCTACCGTGGAACTCACACGAGATAGAATTTAAAATCAGCAGGATGTAATTTAATCCAATTTCTCTCTCGCACCCCATATTTGTAATACTCTTCCCTCTCAAACCTCAGATCCAACTGAGGTTGAATCCATTAAAAAAACTCATTTTTTATATTACATTTCAGTTAGCTAATTTATTTGCCCTTTGTGCTATGTGTCATCTCACGAGTTTCTATCTCTTCATCTCACCAGTTTCTATCTCTTTCAAACTTTTAATTCGCTAGGGGCTAGGGTGTTCAGCGTTGTGTACCATATATACCATAAAATGACACTCCCTGTAAGCCAACAACAGAAGCACCAACTGGTCCTAGTTCCCTTCGCCCAGGAGCCAGAAGCTGCCCGCCCCACCCCTCATTATCCCTATCTCCCTCGCCCCCTCTCCAATACTCAGCTGCAGCTCATATTGAATCGATGCTACCTGGGGAAATTGACACTACCGATAAGCTGGAAGGCACTGGGGGCTACTGTTTAAGCAGACCGGTATCTTTTCACAAAACAAAGGAGAAAAATGTGTATCAAGATGTATGGGCAATGTAGGGTGGATGACGTTAGTTCCTAGGAGAATGTGATCAGATCCTTATAAGTCAGCGGTAATGGATTAAGTGAAAAGGATGCACTGCCTTAAACACAACATAACATGTAAGGTGATTGGCAGGGGAAATTAGTGGGTTCACCTATCCCCTCTGAAATTAATCTGTAACTGATGTCTATTCAGGAGTGGCAGAGAAGATGCTGAGAAGTGGAGTGGCAGTGGAGTAACTTTGCTGAAAATGTTGGAGGGGGTACATGACATCTGAAGAAAAGGTGCCCCCCCCAAATGAATGGGGACAAAATTGTGTGCCATGGAAGTTGGGGGGGGACAAACACTGCTGTCCCCCACTAAAATTACGCCCATGCTGACAGGCGGAGCAAGGGGAAAGAAATAACTCCCTCAAGTCAGGGTTTTTCAGATTTGTGGATACATGATATGAAGTTTAAAAAATATATATATTTAGTAAGTGAGATAGCATTATGGTAAAAACATAAATAGTGTTGATTCAGTGTGTTGATTCAGTGTGGTAATGGTGTTTACAGGGTGGTATTTTGGATGGGTGTCCTGTGCAGTGTGTTTGCATTGTGATGTGCCTATGTCGGGTGGGCGAGTGGAGGATTTGGGTAGCTTGGTGTTTGGGAGTGCCAGGGATACAGGGTTTGTGACCAGACTCATTGTCCTTGTGTGTAACTGTTCTGATTGTCAATGTGGTATTTTTATGCTATTTGGTGCAGACCTTTTAAGTAACATTTGGGGGTATGATGCCTTATTGGTCGGGTTCCTCTGTGTTAATTTGCCTTGTGCATAACCAGTGAGGCAGCCTTATGCATGATGGGTCTGATTCACTTATATTGTGCCTGTACAATTTGGATAGGTCATGATTGTATAATTTAATCTATTTCTTGCAGAGGTTTTGATATAAGGTTGTCGGCTCAGATTTAAGTGTACGTGACGATTATGGGTAAGTTATCTTGGGGAGCCTATGTGTACAGGGCCATAATGTGAGAATTTCTATGCAGGTTAAATGCAGTACATTTGTTGTTTGGTGTATGTGTGAATCTGTGTGTATGTGTGTGCCTTTTTAGTGTGTTTGAGTCTGGGTTTGAGTCAGTGGGTTACCAATTAAGGGCCGATTCATGGAATATTTGCCCCGTTCAAAGTGAATTTGCACTGCTGAAAAGTGACTTTGCACTGCTGACACAAACCCTGATTCATGGAACAGTGAATTTTTGCCCTCCAATGTCCATGCAAAGTCATTTTGGACTGCTAAAATGACTATGCACTGACTTTGCCTTGATTAAGCGAATCATGCAAATGTCGTGTCGTGGGGGGATACAATAGAATACACAACACTTCTTGACATGTCCACACATTTATCTTTTTTTGGTGGGAGAAGGTTGGACAAATATCTCTTGGAAGATAAACCAAATCAAAAAGGGGAGATTTCAAGACAACTGTGTCAGCATAGAGGGACAAGTCAATCCCAAAGCAGGGTCTACACTAAGAGGACACAGTAACTTGAGGTCAATGTCCAGTCCCTGGTCAGCTTCATAAACTCCTGAACATCTTCACACAGGAGAGCATCTATTAGACTGCACACAGTCTCGGGGGTGTGTGGGGGGGGGTGTTAAATGGCCCAGCACATTTCCTTGACTTGTCTTTGGCAGATGATCCTGACTTTGAGCAATCCTCTGGGACCTTGTAGCCTTGATAATGTCAGACATGGGCAAGGCCTATATATCTCCTATGGGTCTCATGATGCTTTGTCAGTGCAAGACATGCAATGTCGCTTCTTGCCCTGGAAGGCCTTAATGCATTACCAAGGCATGACCCCACTTACCCAATGTGTCCCACTGGGTAGTATTTTCATTGCCCTTTACCTAGGTATTTGTCAGGCTGAAGTCATTATGACCCACCTCCCACCAGCAAAGGGATTTTCCAAGGGTTTCTACTTCTTTAGTAGGTACTGGTGGCTCTACACCTACCACGCATATTTGGGCTAGAGCCCTCAGCAAGCTACTCTCAAGCTTTTACTTCTCAAGGACTGGCTTCTACCAGCCTTTAGCACAGGTTGTATGAAGGCATTCTACTCTAGCATTTGCTCGGAGCCTTACATGTTCAACACGATGCTGACTTGGATTAGCCACTTCTTTTTATCTATCTCTCTCCCATCTTCATCATTAATTTATTTTAGAAATCACACTATTTGCATAAAAGTCAATCACATTTAAAAATAACAAATAAAAGGAAAACCATTACGAAGAATATCATTAATACAAATTCACCCTATTTTCTGTTTCCGCAGTCTATGGGCGGTGTAAGGAAGGCTTGGTATCAAACAGTAAGATAGACACAAGTGATTACAGTTCAACTGTGTTTATTGAACTTCAATTGGGTTTGAAAAATGCCTATCTAATCCTACGTCTAAAGATGGGAGCAAGCTACGACCATCAAATAATAATAACGCAGTCTTAGTAGATTCTTGTCAAATTAAAAGGCCCTATACTAATAAACCTATTGCTAATCCTTACTTCTAAATACGAATAGTGTGGGAAACAATGTTATGCAAAAGAAAAGGAAATGATATGTCAGGATATTCGAGCCGTTGGCTTCCCTTACCCACGTTTTCAGCACAGGACAAAGCAGCACACGCAAGCTTAGCACTTTCTATGGCTTCTCTAGCACGAGGATGCAGTTCAAAACCTCAACATCAGGGCCTTCTGTGCCAAAGTCTCTTTGTCATTCAAAGTCTCTTATTTGAGAGGGTCTGATGCAACACAACAAACATTAAAGTTCCTTTCTTCTCTGGATTTCACATGTACAACTTCTCGGGGTGATTTACTGTTCACCATGGGTCCCACTCCCCAGGCTCAGACCTACTTTAACAGAAAGCCTTCAATTGGTCTCCCTCTGCCGGGCTCGGACCAAATTTATCTACTTCATCAAAATCGAAGACTTTTGACTGTGTGTGGAATTTTGCTCAACCCGTCGCAGGGCCATTTCAATTCACAGTTCTTTGTTCTCTTCTTAATAGAACACTTTTAACTTTCACTTCTGCCTCTTCTCAGCTGGATACCTTACAGAGACCTTCAATTGAGCACCCGCGCAATGCCACACCACTCTGTCAAAGGTATTGTATCTTGCTTTTAAAGTTCAATCACTTATAGGTAGTTCAACTTTACTTGCATCTTTTATCACACGCATTTTAACAATGTTCAGTGCAGCACTCGCCATACAATGTTGCTACTTGCAACCTTGGCTTCCACACAGACTGGTCTTGTATTGGTCTCCCGAACTCAGCGGCTGTGTTGATTTCACTGACGCTGCTTTGTTCTTGGAGCCAAGGACAGTAACACAGTGGCTGCTGCTTCTTCCCGCCTTGATTGTTGACGCGGGTGGGCCCCGGGTATCTCTGACACGCAATGCAGGATTCTTCAGCCTGGTTTCCTGGTCTTAGAATCTCGAGGGCTCTTAAAAGTATTGGTTCCTTGTCAGAAAGGGTAAGGGAATTTCCCTCCTTGCGATCCCCTCCTGTTTTGCCGTCTTTCTTCTCCACACCTTCTGGTTTCTCACAGCAGTTACAAAAAAATGAGCCTTTGCAAAGCAAACAGGAACATCCGGTTTTAAAATTCCAAACTACATTACAGGCATGCACAGGACAAAACCCTTATCCCTCAGTATAAAATGCAACAGTGATCCTCCTTGCCGGAACCACAAGAGCCGGTTTTATCAGCAAAGCCTAAATGCGCCCATCTTCTTGTAAAAGCCTTAAATAGAAATTTAGTGTGGGGCAGTCTGGACAACACTACCTTAAGGGGGTTTTCACCCAGACCAAGTATGGTAGTAGAGCATTGAATGGAACAAGTGGTAAATAAGAACTCACTGTTACTTTCCTTTCCTTCCTTGTTATCCTACACTCTATACAATATCTCTTCATATTCCATTTGATGTAACCCTTTGGGATATTCACACCAATGCTGCAAACCTAATTTTGATCATTGCTGATTGATATAATACTTAACCATGGTATTTTTACTGTTCTGATCAACTCTCTCAGATCCTTCAAAAGTGATCTAGCCACTAATACTTGTTTATCAGACCTAACTTTACTAAAGGGAAAACCCAATATGTTGTGTACAGTAGGTTCATATAGAAAAGAAATTCACGGAAGTGTGCCCAACACATTACCTTATTCGTCATTATTTCGAATTGCTTATACTTCATTCAATTGTAAAAGAGGACAAGATATCCACTGACTGGCCCATAGGTCAGTGCTCACCCTCTAGTACTTGTAAGACAAGATAGCTGCACCATGTGAGGAGAGGGGGTGCAGGATTCACTTACTCCGACACAACACAATAATGAGGACTCAGTAAGTTGGCAAAGGGAAGTCCGTTTAATGACAACTACATCAAACAGAGAAGCAGTTGGGAATCAGCATCATTGTGACCACCTGTCTCTCTCCGACTTCCTCGAACTTTAGTTGAACAGCAATTTTTATACACAAAACTCGTCATCATTGACATCTAATTCTAAAAAACTTGTCATGCAATATAATTGGTTGGGAAAGGTAACTTAAATACAGGTGCTATATCTGTATATGATAATGGAGCATGCGGATTGGATAACTCTCATCGGGTGGGCATCTACACCCTTCCCTCTACATCACATGTGATAGATGTCACTACAAGTACGACGTCTCATTGGTTCTATGATATATAGGACCCTAGATAACTTGGTCCATTGTGATTGGGCAGGTTGCACCTCTAGACATAAATCACGACTTTTAATTAGCAGCATGCAGAATGGACACCTAGGTGCCTGGTGTCCCAAGTTTCACCCTGCCTCCCTTCCATCAATCAGTATCTTGGGCTATGTGTCAATTAGTTGGCTGGTTATGGCCTCGAAACTGTAGCCTCTTAT
The DNA here is from genome assembly GCF_040938575.1 of Ambystoma mexicanum. Taxonomy (NCBI): domain Eukaryota; kingdom Metazoa; phylum Chordata; class Amphibia; order Caudata; family Ambystomatidae; genus Ambystoma; species Ambystoma mexicanum. The sequence continues at coordinate 1,415,081,326 of NC_090934.1, read as the reverse complement.
CAGGAAAAGTTATGGCATCCTTGGGTTCTGGGTGACATCAGGCGGTGGTACCTCTTCGCGCCTGTCTGGTCACGTGCTAGTTACACCATGAATCTGCTTCAGTTTCCAGCTTTTCGTGTATTTGTTCTTCTTTAGCCTCGCCACCTGCCATGGCCCCCCTTATCTTGACCTTCATGGGGCATGCTGGTATGCTCTGAAGTTTGATTGTTGTTTGCTGATGCTCTCCTCCCTTTCTCTGGATGACCTCGATTTCCTAGGCATGAGCCGCTCTTTGTTAAGTTTTGATATCGCTCCTTCTCTTGACTCTGGCTGCGTTATGAAACTTTGCCTGTTAGGCCTCTGGCAGCCTGGGTACATTTCTGCTTTACAAAATGGAGTCGCACTGTTATAATGTGCCTTGTTGAGGTAGATATATGGTTGCGCTTGCAGCTCTACTCTTCTACCAAGCATTGCAAGCAGTATCGTTTCCTTTAGCTTCTTGTGTTTCAAGCCAATTTACACACGTTTAATTGGTTGGTTGCTTCCATCTCATCTCGTAGCAACGTTTCCTTACGTTTTAACATTGTCTCTTTCCTGTGTCCATTACATCTATTTTCATGACTGCTTGCACTGGCGTGCTGTCTTTGATAGCCGTTTTTGTTCATTTACGAGTCTGTGCAGGCCCTTATGTCATCTCCACTGGCCTTCCATTAAGGCTCTTTGGGTCTCTTCATGGATCGTCTGTAGGTACTCTTCATGTCGTCTCGGCGGCTGGTACGGCTGTCTGATAGGGTACCGTGCTGCCCAGCGCTGTCTCGTTATGGGCGCTTCACCAGGTATGGATCTTCTTATGTACACTGGGCAGAGTCCCAGTGCAGCTCTTTGATGGTTCATCTGCTCCTCATACATCATATACCTTGGCGAGTCTGCTCCTGGTACCTCGAAATGAGGGGCAAGGGTGCAGGCCATGTCTGGGACCTCCTCTACACTCCCCCCTCTGGTCGGTTCATCGACCACTTCTGCCATCTCTTTTGCATTTATTTCCTTTGATTCTTCGGTGTCGTGATCATCGTCTTCAGGGTTGTACACGACGGTGTGAATGTGTGAGTCTTCGGGGTCCATATTTTTACCACCCCTTTCAAGCTCCCTGCTGTTTTCACATGCTCATCTTTGTTCCAGGTCATCAGCTGGCATTGTCCATTTGGGCTGCAGTAGATCCATTTCCCTTCAGACTTGCTTTGTTTCCTGGGATATGTAAACTTTGTTCCCTCTGGCGCAAATTCACTAGACTTCAAAAAGTCTCTTATTTCTTCATCGGTCAAATCTCTGGGCTTCCATTCTGGTTCGACATCGACCATGATTTTCATCCCAATGACTTTCTTCACAGTTTTCTGGCACTGTGTGATGATTATCTTGATAACACAGCATTATAGCAGTACCATTGCTAATAAGGCTCCCAGAAACTTGAATATATCTGCCATCCATTGTGGGACCCATGAGAATAGGGTTCCAAACCAGCTGTCATCGTCCGCCTCATTACTTTCATCAATCATCTGGTTCTTTAGGTTTGTCAACATCCTTAAGACTTCTGTCAGGGTTCCATTTTCTTCATCGTGCGATGGTTTAAATGTGCAACATGATTCTCCGATTTTTGCACAAACATCTCCATCCATTGCTGTGATCATTTCTAGTACATATTTATTCTGGAGGGTCATCAGTCTGATTGCTCTCAGTTCTTCTTTGATTGTGTTAAATCCTTTAATGGTAGGGTTGATGGTCTGCAATAACTCCCATCTGGTTATCTGCAACCATTTCGTATTTACACCAACTTGGACATGGGGCAGGAGTAGTGTTGGGAATACTGTTGAGGTGAGGCTAAACAGTCTGTGCTCATATGGGATTATATGGAATGCTTCTTCTGATTTGGTAGAAAAGTAATTCTCTCTCTTCATCCTGGATTCCAGTTCTGCAGATCTCCTTTTTCTTAGATGAGCATCTGCCCTCGGGAAACTGTGAATACACAGGTCATTTTTCGGGATCACTAGTGCAGGAACGTGGATGTTCACTAGTGTGCATATGCCTCCCCAATTTTTCAGCAACCTTATGTATGCTTTGGATCCACACGCTTTTGAGAGTTTTGAGAGCTTTTTGAGAGTTTTCTATTGCTTCCTTGCAGGCTCCAAGAACCATCCATGCTCGGCATATTACTACTCCTTCTTCCGATCCACCAGGGGAAACTACTGTCCCCCAGTTCTGCATTTGGCCTTTGTTCTTCCAAATTTGAGCCTCTTCTGCAGTATTTCCTTGAACGTTCAGTCTCGGGTTTATTTCCCAACGTGTTCCTGATCCGTTGACGTCAGGATTCTCGTATCTGATCACGTGATTCCTTGTGTGAGCCCTGTTTCTTGTCTTATTGTCCTGGACGCAGCCATCTTCATCTGGGTAGTCCTTTTCGTTCACCCATATCAACGAGGCGTCTCTTCAAATAAATTGTCCTCTGGTGTTGCACATTACTACATGTGACATACAGTGTGCTGTGGATACATCAATTTCTACAGCCATGAAGATCTTGGATTTTCCTGTGCTGTACGGTAGAAGTGCACAGACGAAGCATTCTCCTTCTGACTGACTTCGTCCTACTTCCTTCATGTGCTGATACCATATGTTATTTCTGAGATGGGTTGTGCTGTTCAGGTAATTGTTAAGTTCATTGTTATCTTCATGCGGGCTCCTCTTGATTCTCAGCGTTCTTCTGTAGTTTGCTAGAACTATGTCCTTGAATGTATCTGTGCTGCTTTTCCACTCTGGGTGTCTCGGTGGAGCAGGTTGCCTTGGCTGTATCGCTGTGGTAGGAGAAGGTTCTTCGTTTCTTTTCCTTTCCTCTTGTGATGTTCCATAGAGTTTCTCTAACCACCGTTGGCTCACCAATTCCCCAATGCGTAGCTGTGTCATAGGTCTGGTGCTTGTTCCTTGCGTCTGAGCTGGCATGCCTACTGTTATAGTCTCTGTAGTTCTATTTTTCAGCTCCTCGTGCAGTTTCATTGCTCTGACTATGAATGGGAACAAATAATCTATCAGTGCTGTTTTTTCTGTGTGAGTTCATTTGTGGCTACTTCTGTTCTTTTGAGGGATTTTGCTATGCCCTCATTCATTGGTTTCTCACTTGGTTCTCCTTGGTGGCTTCCGCTATTTTCTGGAACTGATTGTTCGGCCGGCAGTCTCCCCTTCTTTGCTGCCTTTGTTGGAGGCCCTGTAGCCATAGACACTTGCCCTTGTCTGTGTGCATTCTGTGTGTGGGTGCGTGCAGTGGTCAGTGCCGTGTTTTCATTCATTCCGTGCTGAACCTGTCTCCAGCTTTTCTCGTCATTCATTACCTCAGGTGTGTCTGAATCACTGCTAATTATATTCAATTTTAGTTCATCAACTTTACCATCAGGTTTTCTTGGGACTGGGATGAATATATAGGGTCTGGGTGCTTTTGTAGGCCCCATGCGTTCATTATCTGGTGGGTGCACTGAGATTGGGACACTTTGCGCACCAATAAAGAAAGCAGTTCTGATAGTCAACGATAGAAAGACAATGATAATTACTACGCATATACACATAATAGACTTGTAGGACATCTGGCAGCATTTCCTTCCAGGGAAGCGGGGGCGCTCCTGTGCTGGTGGTAAAACCAAGTTACTGTTCTGTGCCCCCATTTCAAACAAGTCCAGAGTCAGTTATTTATTCCTTTTCTTGCTCTGATCTCGTAGTTCATGAGTTCATTAATACTAAAGTGACGAGTGCTTTACAAGTGTCCCCCCTCTTGTTGGTGCTGTCGGTAATCTCTGGGTATGCAGTACAGTTCCTGTACTAGACTATGGAAAAGGGTTAGGCTATCAACTTTGTACATAATATTCATAATGCATATTTACAGTAGGTAAAGTTCCAGTGCATTCCTCGAATTTGCCTTGGTCCTGAGGACATGCTGGATCCTGTTCAATGCGAAGGAATGAAAAGGTGGAACTGCTAAAAATCACACAAAAATAAAATGTTGTAAAAATAAAGATAAAAATAAAAATTAAAATGAACATGAAAAATAAAAATAAAATACGGAGAAATATAGGAAAAGGTAAAAAGAAAAAATAAGATGGTGTAGTTCTTGTCTCTGCTCTCCTCGATCTGTCCTGTGGTGGAAAATTGAAGAACTATGTCTCTGTCCTCGATTTGTCCTACGACGGAAGATAAAGCACTGTCTCTCTGTCTCCATGATCTGTCCCATGGCGGAAGATAAAGAACTGTCTCTCTGTCTCCACGATCTGTCCCACGGCGGAAGATAAAGCACTGTCTCTCTGTCTCCACGATCTGTCCCACGGTGGAAAGTCTCACTGGAACCTCCTATGGTATTCTCGCTGGAAGTTAGATAGCTAGACCTGGAGCATTATGCCGTGGAGGAGTAGGCCCATGTGTGGGACGTTGGCTGGATCTCTAAGGAACGTGATGACGTCAACATCTGCAGGCCACCCCACCATTTCTGGATAGTCTGTGACTAGTCTGAGCAGTATGTTGTGCGCCAACTGGGTGTCCTCGGGTGAGAGGGACATTTGTCCTGTTTGGCTGGGTCCTGGTCATGAGCTTTCCTTTTGATTCGCACAGTCTTGGCACCTGCCTTTTGCGTGGACTACCACGAGGTGATTTAGTTTAGTCCACAGCTGGTTCAACTGAGCTAGGTTTCTTGGTTCTCTGATGAAAGTATGTGTGTCAGTTGTTCTCCCGATGAGTCCTGGGCATTTCTCGATTATTTGAAAGAACAAAGTGAATGTGAGTTCATCAATGTCTACCGGCGGCGGAAGCATTTGTGTCCTCCTCGCTGTGCTTGGGTAGCTCGGTGAAGGCTTCCGTGATGACAGTCAGCAGTTGCCTGATTATTTTCTCGTTCGCAAGATCTTGAATAAAGTCTGTGACACTGGTTTTTCTCCCTATGAGTAACGGATATGATATTACCACCAGCTGGAAGTAGGTTAGCACTTCCCACTTGAGGTCTCTGCTGGGAGATACCATAAGTTCTGTAAACAAAGTCTCAACACTACTTGCTTTCAGGACGCTGTGTTACGCTCTCAAGAAATGTCTTTGCCCCTTTTTTTTTCTTCTATCAGAGTCTTGATTCTTTATACTACCTGAGTGTGACGTTATTTCAAAAGTTCGTTTTATCAGCGTTATTGTGGCTTTGTGTATGTAGTTCTCTTCTTTATCCTGCAACTGTGGTGCACAGAGCGTCCGTATGATTGTTTTTTATCACCTTTCTCTGGTTTGGGGAAATGTTCTTATTTAAAAGTCACAAATTAAAACAGAGTTCTTGTCATTGTTTGCTGCTCATGGGTCCTTCTTCCTCGCCATGGATCTTGTCTGCACATGCTGAGGTTCTTCCCCGTTGTCTGTGGCTTCTTTGTGGTTGGATGCACCTGGAGGGCTTTCTCCTATATAAGTTTTAATGTCATTCAGGAAGAGCCATGCCCTTCTGCCCTGGACTTTGACGGCTGAAGGAGTGCAGTCCTCTACGATGAAAGGGCCATTGAATCGCGGCTCATCCCACTTCTTCCTTGTAAAGTACCTTATAAGAACAGCATCCCCATGGAAGATGAGAAGCACGCCTAAACCTTGCGCGGCGCCTGTTTCAGCATTTCCTGTTGTATTTTGTACTATGCTGCACCCTTTTCGCCGTTGCTGCAGCTGGCCTGAAATGACAGAGACGCTGGATGTCATACAATTCAAGTACTCTTGCATCTCTGTCCCCAAGACCTCACTTGTTGGCTGGGCATCACATCTAGCTCTATTTCAGGGGTAAGAGGGGTCCTCATCCTTCTGCCTGTAACTGTCTAGTGCGGCGTGAGATGATGGTCGGAGCCTGGTTGGTTCCGAAGTGCATACAATGCCAGTGGTAGACAGTGCAGCCATCCCTTTTTTAATGTGAGTTTCAGCTTGGCTATCCTCTCCTTTAACAAGCCGTTGAGCCGCTCACATACGCCATTCCCCTCTGGATGATATGCTGACAAGAACTTGTGCTTTATACCAAGCAACAAGCTGATCTGCTCGAAAACTACATTAACAAAGTGAGCCCCATTGTCTGACCTCATTACCTCGCACATCCACCATTTAGGGAACACTTCCCTCACTAGATATTTGGCAGCACAGGTAGAGTCTGGGTGTGCACAGGGACCTGCTTCTATCCATCTAGAGAATGGACACAACACCACAATTAAATACCTGTACCCATTGCACACTTGAATCAGGTCGACATAGTCGATATGCAAGTGCTGGAATGGCCCATTTTGCCGAGGGATAACTCCTCTTACTTCTTTTAGTGTGTGCCCAGAGGTGAATTGCTGGCAGATTATGCAGTTCACCATGAAGAATGCAACATGCTCTGATAAATCTGGTGTAAACCAGTCTTCTGCGAGCGTTACAGAGAGATTTTCTTTTGACATATCTATAGGGTAGTGTAATTGCTCCAATGCTACTTTCAGTAGTGCGACAGGCATTACTGGTTAACCAGTGCCAGTGCTGTCTTGCCTCCACAACCCGTCAGAGGGGTTTAAGGAACACGCTCGACGCTTCCACGAATGTTTCTCCTCTTGAGGTGCCTCCCCTTGGAGTTCCATTAGCTGAGTCTGTCCCATGTTGCTATAGGCCTCTGGTGTGGCTCGTTTTACCATCCTATGCTCATGGGTACGTGCCACCTTCACGTCCATGATTGTTTCATCCTTGCATTCCACACACTTGGCTTCCGTGTCCGCTTCATGATTTCCACGTGAAACGAAATCTGTCCCTTTGGTGTGGGCGGCGCATTTCATGACCGCTATGCCCACTGGGAGCTGTAGTGCTTTTATCAACCTGTCCAATAAGGCTGCATGTTGCACTTGCGTGCCGTCTGCTCGGAGGTAGCCCCTCCTTTACCAGCGTGCTAAGCCTGCGTGCACGGTAGTTGTCACATAGGCAAAGTCACTGTACACCATTACTTCCTGGTCTGCATGATTCTCAATGGCGAGTATCAGCACCAATAGTTCTGCAACTTGCGCAGAATAGTGAGATGGTATTCGTGCACTGACGAGTACCTGGAACTCTCCATTCACTAGGTGTTTTATCACGGCCACGCCTGTGTATCTTTGTCCATCTTCTTGGTCGATTCTTGATGAGCCGTCAATAAACACGATCTCACCACTTGCCAGGGCCTTTTCCTTTACCCTGGGGATTTCATCATAGAATTCCTCATAATTCGTGCAGTCATGTAGGGGTTCTCCCTCTGTGACCGGCTCAGCTATGAATGTGGCTGGATTCACAGTTTTACATCGCACTATCTTGATCGATGGGTTAGAGGTAATCACTTCATATGAGGATGCTCTCTTAGATGTCAGCATGCACTTTGGCTTCTCTAGTATGGCAAATAGCGAGTGCTCGACGTACAATGTCATGGAGAACCCCATCACAATAGATGACGCCTTTTCAATGGCGAACGCGGCAGCAGCTAGATTTTGTTTGCATGGGAAGTGGCCCTTCATGACCGGGTCCAGACTCCCGCTGTAATATGCTAGGGGCTTGTACCCCAGTGAGGTTCGCTGCGCGAGCACTGCCGTCAGAAAATTACCATCGGTATGTGAGAACATGTAGAATTCCTCTGCATAATTAGGAATCCCGAGAACTGGGGCCTTACAAATCGCCTCCTTGAGTTCTGCAAACCCCTTTTCCATTGCCTCAGTCCATTCGATTTTTTCCCTTGTTGCCTGGGCCTTCTTTAGGGTCTGAAGCAAGGGCTTGGTATACAAGCTGTAGTCGAAGACCCATGCTCTGACTTAATTGCACAGGCCTAAGAAGCTTTGCATTTGTTTTATCGTGAGCGGTTTTAGCCGTGTTCATGATAGCTTCAGCCCTTTCTGGGGTTACCTTTTTCCCTTCGTGTAAGATTAGCTGGCCTATGTACAGCACCTCTTGTTGACAGTATTGTAACTTGTCAACCTTATATCCTTTCTCAGCCAGTATAGTCAGTAGTTGGACAGAGTCACACCTGCATTACTCTTCAGTAGTGCTGCAGATCAGAATGTCATCTACATACTGCAAGACAACACTGTCCACTGCAATATTGCTTAGGTCCATGTGCAGGAATCTATTGAAGATAGACGGAGATTCACAATACCCCTGTGGCAATCTCGTGCTTTTCAGACGCATTTGTCTGAAAGTAAACGACGTCAGGTCTTGTGAGTCACGGTGCAACGGGATTGAGAAAAACGCATTTTTCAAGTCAATCACCGTGAAATATTTTGCCTCAGTAGGATTGTTGCATAGAACTATGGATGGATTAGGGACTAGAGGGAACTTGGCTTCAACTATGTCGTTTAATGCTCTTAAATCTTGGATTAAACGCCAAGACCCTCCCTTTGATTTCTTGACAGGGTAAATCATCATATTGCAAGGTGATTCTGACGTCACTAGGATGCCCTGCTCCATCATGGTGGAAATTGTCTTTGCGATCCCTTCATCTGCCTCTCTGGACATAGGATATTGTCGTGCTCTTGGTAAAATTGCTCCTTGTTTCAGTTTAATTTTCACTTCACCTGCCCCCTTCAGGAGGCCTATGTCATAGGGCCCGGTAGTCCATACCGCGACAGGCACTTGGGTCATGTTGTCATCAAAGTATTCTGGACGTATCAGCGCCAACATCATTCTCTGTGGCACCTCCCGTTTGATCATTTTGACCCAGAATATGAGACTCACTTCCACCCTTGTCTCTTCTAGGTCATGGTGTTCTTCGAACAGATCGTCATCAGTGATGTCAGTCACTCGATACCCTTCTTCGATGGTGATAATCGCACACCATTGTCTGCCTTCGTCGTTATATCCTTCGACCAATACCACGTTCACTAGCAATGCGGCAGATTGTATCATGAAGGGAAATACTTGTCCCTCTTCTTCATGAATAGGTATTCTTGGTCTAAATAGGAACTCATCAGGTGTCCTCATAGTTCTATCAGCGAGGCCTGGCAATCCCGCCATGAGCACCCGCACACCATATGCGAAGACTTCCGGCTCTAATGGTATAGCTCTCATGGCTATATGTCCTGAGTATGCTCTGATAATTTCGCACACGTTTGAATAATGCATTCCCGGAGTGGAGCATACTATACCATTCTCGGTAAACGAGATGGTCATATTCAACTTAGTCATTAAGTCCTGACCCAGGATGTTTACTGGGGTCTCATACAATAAGGGTACATTCATCTCGCGTTCTCCCACAGAGACTGGTAGCAGGTCTGTTAAGGGAACTCTACTGTGAGCTCCTGTGAACTCTGAGTATCTATGGCCTCGCCGGACAGGGAAAATTTGCCTTCTCGTATGCACGAGCGCGTCGCACCCGTGTCAACTAAGAAGTTACATTCCTTACCCCCTATGACGACATTCACCCTAGGTTCCCTATCAGGATCTGGTGTCACTGATAGGATAGAACACATCAGAGTCCCCCGTGAGCTGTCCTATTTCATATATAAGTTCAGCCCACTGTATACTTGCTGATTTCCCCTATTTCCAGGGTTGACTCCCCCTTACGGAGCTTATGCCCTGCGACATTTGCAGCCATGCCTGCTGGGATTGTCCCTGTGGTACGTTCCCCATGTGCGAGGGTTGAACCACTTGCTCGCACCTTGCTGCAAGCCTGACGCCTGCTGCTGCACTGTGTGATTTTGGGCACTGCCCTAGTGTGGGACGGCAGGCTGATTCATCATGCCTATTCCCATTCCTTGGCCGTTTTGCCATATGCCTTGGCTGCTGCACATGCGCGCCACATGTCCTGTTATTCCACACCGGCGGTGGTCGGGCCATCTGTCCATCTGGCGTGGCTGGATTGCCCATCTGCACATTTTGAAATCCACCTTGGTTACCTCGAAACCCACCCTGGTTACTCTGCCATCCTCTTCCTCCGAAACCCCTTCCCTCGGGTAAAATCCTATGCTATCCTGATTATTCGGCGATGGTTTAGTCGCTTGCTGTACGCGCGGTTCAGCTGGGCTTGTCAGCATGGCTCCCTCGAGAGCATACTTTGAGAGTTTCTTTTGCACCAGCTTTGCCTCCTCACCCTTACGAGTTGCCTCTTTTTTCCGGTTTTTCTCTTGCCACAATCTGCAGTAGTGCGCAGTTGTCAACTGTATTTCGGCCCAGGGTTAAGCTTCTACTCCTAGTAACTTCTTGAGTTGTTTTTGCACTGGTTCAGGCAACCCCTGGCATAGTATGTGGTAGAATACCGGGATAGATTTCATCCAAGACTCATGCGTTTCAAGCATCCATGCATCTTGAAAATTATGTATATAAATCAACGGATCCTCTGACTCTTTCATTTTTCGAGTCATTATGGCTCCCATATCGGAAGTGTCTGGGTATAGCATTCGTAGCGCTTTCCACACTGCTGCCCTACAATTGTTAAATGGCTCTCCGTCATGGGACGTGTTAATTATAGTTACCCTAGGGTATCCAGTTCATTTCCATACATCATTTGCCCTTTCACCAAGTATGGCGATCAGGAGGCCCTTAATGTCCACTATAGCTAAGGTGACACCCCCTGTCATTTTCTCTAACTCATGTATCCATTTCCCAGCTCCCGATGTCAGCATTGGAAGCTTATTTTTCAGGTTCGCTCGATTCATGTGTGGCCATGGAATATATTGTGGTCTTGCTCCCCCTATTTCTAGCAGCGGGAATTGGAATGCACGGTCTTCCTTTTCTTTCCCCATAGCTCTCCTGTCTACAGCTGGGGTGGCATTCCCACCTTGCCATCTCCCTGGCAATGCCCTTAATCTGTCTGTATAGGCAGGTACTGACGCCCCCCTCTGACCGTGGGGTGTTCCTCCATGTCGGCCGGACTGCGCAGCAGACTTCGGTGTCCTACTTGCGGACTCGCTAGCTTCTGACCATCGTACCCCTCGGTCCACTGGGAGCTGTTTTTCGCACAGTCCCCCTTCCTCGTGTGTCTCATCCTCCGTTTCCCCACCGGAGTCAGATTCTAAATACTCCCAGTTTACACAACTCCTTGCTTCTTCTTCGTTCTGCCCAATCTCTAGCCCGTCTAGGGACAGTCCCCTGTTCCCACTACTTAGAGTGACCTCCTCGTACAGTTGAGTGCTCTCCAAGCGGTCATCTTCTGTTCCCCCATGGGATATCTGCTCTAGCCCCATCTCATCGTATATTTTATCAATCGTTTCCCCGATGCTTCTGGTGTCGAAGTCATCTTCAATATTTGTCTCACTTATACCTTGCACCGAGTCGTTTGCAGGAAAGAATTCTTCTATGTCTTCCCATTGTACAATAGGATTGGGTTTTTTAACTTCCTGCTCCAAATATTCTAGATCCCATGCCCTCTGTCTGTGCTTGCGTTCTGCTTCCTCGTCTACTTCCTTGTACTTCAACGCTTCTTCTCTAGCCTTATCTACTTCCCTCATTCTTTCATTTCTACGTTCTTTTGCCCTTCTAATTTCCTCATCTTCTCTACTCTTCACTCTCTTCTCACGTACCCTTTGCTCTTCTTCCAACCTTTGCTTATTCTGTTTGTACTGGTCATAGGCTGCCTTCTGTTTGCGATCGAGCTGTTTCTCTTGCTCTTGGCGATATAGTTGTTCTCGCTTCAGCCTATCCTTCCTTCTTGTCCTTTCATCCCTTATTTCCATCTCCTTTTCTCTCTCTCTCCTTTGCGTCTCATCAGACCTCTCTCTCGTTCTTACATCATCACTTCCTTTTCCATCTAGTTTCAACAATATCTGTCCTCCCATCCATTTGTTTTTTGTGAATGTTATCTCATCAGTTCTACCTTTGTTTCCCTTTCGTTTCTTTCCCTCTCTCTCCTTATCAGGAGGTGCACAACTCTGTGCCTGGTCCTTCCTTTCATCTTCGCGTCTCTCCTTGTCCCTCGTGACCACGGAGGCAAGATTGTTTTCCTGTTCCATTCCCTTATTGTCGTCACTACTGTACGTAGGCGACTCATAATCGGGATTGCTATACCCTGTGGCTGCCTTAAGTTCTCTTAGCGGGTAGAGTCCCTCTGCTTTACTTCCCTCAATGACTGGCTCAGGCAGGGCTGGTGGCGCGGTAGGCATCTCACCCCCCTCCATACATACATTTAATATCCAGTCTGCAGGAGGCTCTTCCTCCTTCATCTGCTCAAACATCTTCCATAGTTCTAGAACAGCAAGACATTTCCCTAGCTTCTTGCCTGTATATGTGGCATGTAGATAAGTCCTCAAGTGTTGTAAGATGGCTTTTGATAGGGACCCATTCTGTGGCCAGGGCATAAACATCTTGTGGGCTGTACCCTTAACCCACTCTGTGCTATACGCTTTTAATTTAGGTGCATGCTTAGGTAGTTGCTTGCATAGATGCGCAAGTGGGGTGACCTCGTCCATTTTCAATTCCATTACCAACAATATTTATACAGTTTGTTATCCTTCTACTAATATGAGCGATCACCAGGTACGCAGGCTTCAATCCAATCCTTTCCCGCCAAAATTTATATCATCAATTAACTCAAAACCATCAATTCATTGGTGATTCCCTCTTCTTCACAGAATCGCGTAAAATCGAATTTCATCTCACACAATCAACAATACTGTTCTCTTACATTCAGCATACAACAGAACACATAGGACAGACACTTGACAGACTAGACGGAAACACCAGCTGGTCATACATATACCTGCCTTCTAATCATTACCCCGTCATGGAGTTTAAACAAACTTTTTTAATGTGTCTTTAAACGTCATTGTAGTCTAATTGTCCCTTATTATATGGGCTATGAGTTCACGTTTCTTCTGACCGCTGTATTAAAGCTCAGGAACAAGGCGAATCCTTAAGTTTTTCTCTCGGGTGCCCCCCTGGTAACCTTACGTTTTTCTCTCAGGTGCCCCCCCCCCGGTAACCTTACATTTTTCTCTTGGGTGCCCCCCCCGGTAACCATACGGTTTTCTCTCGTGTGCCCCCCCGGTAACCTTACGTTTTTCTCTTTTATACTCGAGTTATTAACCCCTTATATATATATATATATATATATATATATATATATATATATATATATATATATATATATATATATATAGTCATCTCTACTTCTGACTATTTTATTTTTTCTCAGCCACCCTCCGTTACCTTTCCCTTGCTTGTTCTAATGCCTACAAGACATTTGCCAAAATAACGAGTTTGTTGTTTCACTCAACGATCGCATCTTTTTCCTCTCTGGAGCTTCGGGATCACCGCCCCTTCCTCTTCAGCCTCTTGCGATCTTTTCGTCCGATTGGCTGCCCGTGGGAATGAGAAGGGTTATGCTTGGAAAGGCGGGTTCCTTCAAACCCACTGCAGATTTTTATGGATTTATACTATTATTGTCCACGGGAAGCTTCTCAGCCTACTAAGCCGGAATGGCGAAAGGACTCGCGATATTGCCGAAGGCCTAGAGTTACTTTGTGCCGTCGGCCCATAGGTGTCTTATAACTATATTAATCAATCATTCATAATCAATGGCCGAAACCATCCTCACACTACCAAGTGTAAAAGAGGAAAAGATATCCACTGACGGGCCCATAGGTCAGTGCTCACCCTCTAGTACTTGCAAGACAAGATAGCTGCACCACTTGAGGGTTGGGGGTGCAGGATTCACTTACTCCAACATGACTCAATAATGACAAGGGAAGTCTGTTTAATGACAAGTACATCAAACAGGGAAGCAGTTGGGAATCAGCATCATTGCGACCACCTGTCTCGCTCCGACTTCCTCAAACCTCAATTGAAGAGCAATTTTTATACACAAAACTCATCATCATTGACGTCTAATTCTAAAAAACCTGTCATGCAATATAATTGGATAGGAAGGGTAACTTAAATATAGGTGCTATATCTGTATATGATAATGGAGCATGCGGATTGGATAACTCTTATCGGGTGGGCGTCTACACCCCTCCCTCTACTTCACACGTGATAGATGTCACTACAAGTACGACGTCTCATTGGTTCTACGATATATAGGACCCTAGATAACTTGGTCCATTGTGATTGGGCAGGTTACACCCCTAGACATAAATCTCGACTTTTAATTAGCAGCATGCAGAATGGACACCTAGGTGCCTGGTGTCCCAAGTTTCACCCTGCCTCCCTTCCATCAATCAGTATCTTGGGCTATGTGTCAGTTAGTTGGCTGGGTATGGCCTCGAAACTGTAGCGTCTTATCAGGAAAAGTTATGGCATCCTCGGGTTCTGGGTGACATCAGGCGGTAGCACCTCTTCGCGCCTGGCTGGTCACGTGCTAGTTACACCATGAATCTGCTTCAGTTTCCAGCTTTTTGCATATTTGTTCTTCTTTAGCCTTGCCACCTGCCAGGGCCCCCCTTATCTTGACCTTCATGGGGCATGCTGGTATGCTCTGAAGTTTGATTCGTGTTAGCTGACGCTCTCCTCCCTTTCTCTGGATGACCTCGATTTCCTAGGCATGAGCCGCTCTTTGTTAAGTTTCGATTTCGCTCCTTCTCTTGACTCTGGCTGGGTTATGAAACTTGGCCTGTTAGGCCTCTGGCAGCCTGGGTACATTTCTGCTTTACAAAATGGAGTCGCACTGTTATAATGTGCCTTGTTGAGGTAGATATATGGTTGCGCTTGCAGCTCTACTCTTCTACCAAGCATTGCAAACAATATCGTTTCCTTTAGCTTCTTGTTTTTCAAGCCTATTTACACACGTTTAACTGGTTGGTGGTTGCTTCCATCTCGTCTCGTAGCAACTTTTCCTTACATTTTAACAACGTCTCTTTCCTGCGTCCATTACATCTATTTTCATGACTGCTTGCACTGGCGTGCTGTCTTCAATAGCCGTTTTTGTTAATCTGCGAGTCTGTCCAGGCCCTTGTGTCATCTCCACTGGCCTTCCATTAAGGCTCTTTGGGTCTCTTCATGGACCGTCTGTAGGTACTCTTCATTTCGTCTCAGCGGCTGGTACGGCTGCCTGATAGGGTACCGTGCTGCCCCGGGTTGTCTGGTTATGGGCGCTTTACCAGGTATGGATCTTCTGATGTACACTGGCAGAGTCCCAGTGCAGCTCTTTGATGGTTCATCTGCTCCTCATATGTCACATACCTTGGCAAGTCCGCTCCTGGTACCTCGAAATGAGGGGCAGTGGTGCAGGCCATGTCTGGCACCTCCTCTACACAATGAAACATACACGATTATGTAACACTGTATTTTTAACCAATCTATCTCGTTTATTGGTATATTTTTCCTTTTTACATCGTTGTTGTGCTCACCATTTCACATAGATACTTTACTGGACCCTTTTGCCCTGCAGCATATATTTATTTAAATGCCTCATACTCTATGTCATTTTCATTAGATTTAATTTGTCAGTTTTTAAACAAATGTGAACATGTACTGGTTCAATACAAATTAACCTACAAACATTGCTTATATAAAAAAGCAAACAGACCAAAGCAGTGGATCGATTCCTCTGCTATCACCACATGTTGGGAATCCCACTAATCACCCAAATGCACACATATGTTTATTCAATTTCCAAAAATAGGGTCTATGTCTACAAAGCTATATCGGTGTGTTTTCTTTTATGTTCATTGCTTGCAAGGAGGACCTCACATCCCTCTCTGCTACCTTGATGTTTCAGCAGTGAAAAAATGTGTGTGCCTTCCTCAGGACCTCTAGTGATATTGTGAGCCTGGAAAATAGCATGAAAATGTGTGTGAGCTACTTGCCCTCTAAAATGATATGGACAACTCAAAAACGAATTGTGTTTTAGTTTTTCACAAATACACTACAGTTCCATTAAAACAGCTAAATGTTGTTAAAATTACAATTTAATGACCTCGCATCACACTGTGTCTCTCCGCACTCTTCCAATTTTGCAAATTCTTAATCCCCTGGCATTGATTTTACTGCTCTTTTCTTCCCCAGTTATATAGATCAAAGGCATCTTATTGCTTGTAGCACATGTCTCTTTCAGGTTCTTAGTATGGTGGAGTTTCCCATGTCTACCCGGGTTCTGGTGGTGAATGTCTGTGCCTTACTGGATAGACTTGTGTTGGCTCTGTGGTGAAGACCTATCCCCAATCAGGGTATGTTGCACCTGTGGCCCTTATTTACTGCTAACCCTAGAATACATGCAGATCTCGTACCTATGTATCAGGCATGATCCCTCAATCGTCTACACGACATACGATCCCTGTGCACAAGAGTCAGTACACCCTGAACTGTACTTGTCTCTTCTTCCTACATACATACCCTAATATATGTTCCAGAAGCAATGAATATGTCAAGGGTGTGGGCACATAGGAGTGAAGTGCACTGTTTATCGTAGTAACCATGTGCCCTCATCCGTGAAGTAGGATGGAAGCCTTGGCCCCTATCTCACTCTATAGTGCAGCTGCCCAAAGTGCCCCTATGTTTGTAATGCAGGATAGATACACACTGTAAAATGTCTAGTCCATCAATGACCTGGGATAAGAGATACTGTAGACTATGCACAGCCAGTGTTTTCCAGCATGAACCGTTTTCATTATTTTCAACGTGTGTACCTTCCACTGACTCTGCTTCCCTAGAAAAGTAGTGTAGTGTGCAACTCAATATATTGTGAAGCCTTTAAACGTGGCATACTTCTGTTTACACGTGGTCTTTTTGTGCCACTATTATTACGACGCTGCTTACCTTGTCTCTGTTTGATACTCCTGATGTGTTTGCGAAGCGACTGTACCGCGTGTCTGCCCCTCGTTGCAGGAGTCATCGTCTTCACCCGGTTCCACCTGTTGACCGAACAGGAGTACGTTTACGGGTTGAGTTTGTGCATAACTCATGAAGTACTCGATCGACTGCCCCGAGGTGTAAAGGGTTCCCGATGCTATGTTTGTGTGCGTACCGCATTTGCATCCTCCTGGAAACCCGGCATTCTATGCCTCTGCCTATGCGCAGGCCTCTGTGTTGCCATTACCGTGGTGCCCTATCCGATGGTTCCAGCGTGCCTGCATTTCTCCATATGCGGTTTGACTTGTGTAAAACAAACAGTTTGGACTAGGTGGCCCTCTCACATTGCGTCTCCCTTAATGTTCAGTGAGTGGGAAAATGAACACAAAGCTCCCACCGGCTTGCATGTTTGGTATCTGGCCAGGGGCAACTCTCTACAGTACCTCATGTCTGCATTGTGGCATCGCGCGCCTGCACATTACTTCGTGCGTGGTTCAAGTTGTTTAAAGATGTGTTCATGGGGGCACTTTTAGATTTAGAGCTGTGCTGTTTTTTGAGGACTCAATATTACGTTTATTGCTAGAGGAGTCAGATATCAACTTAGTTATAATTTGGGACTATGGCTTTCAGACACCTCTGTACCGTGCATCATGGCCTTCCCACTTTTTATGTGACAGGAAAAGAACGTATATGTCCTATCTATTTCAAATACGGCATCTACGGGAAGAGTAATTCCTCCTTAAGGCCCGTAACATGGGATCCTAATTTGTGGATCCACCACGCTTCCTTGTACAGGAGTGTCCTGTTTGTGTTAGATGAATTTTTCAGTGTCCAGGTTCCACCAGACTAGATCATCCTCCGAATGTTGTTGAGAGATGTAGTGTTGTACCAAGGGTGCTGTTAACGTCCTGCACGTATTCTTGAGCAGTATTCTCCAATTCCTTTGTGGGTTGGCCTGCTGGTCTCTCCCACATATTTATTTTCACAGGGGTACTGTATACAGTAGATTGTATTGGGTGTCTTGCAATTTGAAAATTGCATAAGTTCCCATTGACGTCCATCCACAGTAAAGGATGTCATTTTTCTGGTAAATCTGCAAACTGTGCAGTTGCCACATGGATGATGCCCTGTGATCTGCCTGAGGTTCCATAGTGTAGTTTTTACTGTTTTTGTTCTGGAACAGTGTGTGATTCAAATACTCCTTGAGGCTTTTGGATCTTTTGAGGGCCATTCTTGGAAGTGGCTTCTCTGATAGGGCCAAATTTACCAAGGGCCAGTATTTTTCGATTAGGGATCTTAGCTTAGGTGTATTTGGGCTGTAAATTGTGACGCAGATCATTTTGGCATCTTCATGTTGTATCCCAGTTCCTTGGGGTCAAGAGTGCTTCTATCGAAGTGAACCTTGCTCTTTTCTGTGAATTGCTGAGTAGTTTCCTCAATAGCCTCTAGCTTTTAGTCTCTGAGTCAATACTGTTGCATGTATTTGAAAATCATTAAGGGAGGAGAAGTTTCTTCGCACCCTTAGGTATTGTCCATAGGGAAGGTTTTGCTTCAGGAGTAGTGGATGGAAACTCCTATATTCCCAAAGGGTGTTTCTGTCAGTTTCTTTTCTGAATAGAGTGCGCTGTAAGATCCCATTTTGGGTACTGGTTTTGAGGTCTAGGAAATGGATCTTTTCCTTACTCCAGTTTATCGTAAATTTGATTTGGGGGTCTTGTTCATTGGCCCACCACCAGAACTCATCGAATACTCTTGCAGTGCCTTTTCACTTGAAGATAATGGGCCTCATTATGAGTTTGGAGGTAGCCATGCCCTTAATAAACTTGGGTCCGGATCCCACAAAAGGGGATTTACCGGGCCATTCCAACCTTGGAGGGCCCGGTAATTCACATTTATGGGACCTGGACCTGGTACATCCCCATTCCCATTTGAGCCCTCATAGGGCTCAATGGGAATGGGGAGGATGGTAGCAGCGGTACCGTTGATAACAGTACTGCTGCTACCATCCTGGTCTGCTTGCGGGTGCCGCTCTGCACGCCTGGTCTGACCAGGCGTGCAGAGCGGCACCCGCGAGCAAACTCAGAATGTTGCGGTGAGGTAACAACGGTGCCAGTAGCACTACTGGCGCCGTTGTTGCCTTACCACAACCCCCCTCATGAGGCCCAATGTCTTCTATACATCTCCTCCAATTGTGTTTTGTTTTTTTGCATGAAGGGATTGGTTACTGCATATATGAACTTTCCTTTAAAGTTGGCCATATAGATGATTGCGATGCTCGGGGAAAAAGTTGCCCCAATATCGCAGTCCCATTAACCTGTTAATAGAACGTGTTATCAAACTTTAAAAACATTTTCTCAAGGCTATCCGAAGAAGTTCAATAACAACTTTAATGGGCTCCCTTCTCTGCAGGACATGTATGGTCAGTTGCTGGCGAACAAACTACATGGCTTTCTCCTGTGGGATGCTTGTATACAAAGCTGTTATGTCCATTGTGAAAAGTCATTCTTCCATAGGGTGGAAGGGTATATCCTAATCGTAGCCGTGGTGTCTTGTAGATATGATCTAGCAAGCATACTCAATGGTTTAAGAAAGCAATCTATAGTTTTGTTGACTGGTTCAAAGATGAATTCCACAACCCGAGAAGTTGGGGCGCCCGAGTGGGTTCTCAAAATTCTTGTGAATCTTGAGTATGGCGTAAAATAACAGAGTCAGCCCCTCTGGATGGTTCAAATGATCACATTCTTTTTCCTTATTCCATTGCCTTTGAAGACCCAATTATGTTGCCCCAAGAATGCATTGTTCTTTGTCCGGTTTGGGATCCCTTTCTAACAGTTGAGCATTTTCTCAGTGTTGGAGCAATTCCATGACCATGCAGAGGTATTGTTAGTTGGTTTGTGTAACAATGCCCCCTCCCTTAACAACTGCTTTGATTGTTCAGTCGGGGTTGGAGGTAAGTTTCCTCACAGCAATTCTTTCTAGATTGGTTAGATTGTGTTTTAGGACTTGTTTTTTTTTTTTTAGATTCTGCATCTCTTTCAAGGCACATCTCGCGAAGGTCACAATGACTTTGGGCATCTGGGTTTCTGTTGGATTAAACGTTGACTTTTGCGTAGGCCTGTATCCTGTAAGCGAACTTCTTCATCCACGTTTCTAAATTAAACTTTCAGTGTAACTGTTCTGAAGAAATTCCTTATCTCTGATTCTGCAATATACCAGTTTGTTGGATTTGATGGGACAAAGGAAAGCCCTTTGCCTAAAATTGAGACTTCTTCCTGTGAGAGCTCCAGGCTGGATAGGTTAAAAATTGGTAGTTCCAAATTTGTCTCCACCACCTTTGGCATCTCCTGCGTGGTTATCCCATTCCTGGGTCTTGATTCCAAAATCCTTTGTTTTGGTTGGGACTCCATGATCTTCCTCTGGAATCCCCCTTGCCTAAAAAGGTCTTTGTGGTGCTCTATTTACAATTTGGTTATACTCACCATAATCCCATGGTCCTAATCTTGATTCTCTATTCTAATGGTTTATCCAAAAGGGTATCCACCAGAAAAACATGTTTCAGCTCCACATGAATATTATGAGATGAAATTGACCTAGGAACATACAAAAGTTTCAAAATAAGTAATTCCATGTTTCTTGCAGCACATTGGTAGACAATAAATCTCCATATGTCAGCATCATTAGTTGCCACACTTACAATCTTAGCTTTATAATCTGTCAGCATATGATTAGCAGGACAAATATTTAGGTTTGCCATTGAGCGTATAAGTCCCCGCTCGCTTGCAACATCCCCCACAGTCTTAGTAGGTGTTGCTTATTGGTAGCTGGACGATCTAGTGTTGGAACACCTGGGCTAGGGTGGAGGGAGCCCACTGGAAGTTAAAGGAGAGAAGTCCATTACAGTTCCCTATTTTCACCCTGACTAGAATACAAAATAGTGTTTTGTACCATTTTGACAATAAAAACCTTTGAACCATCCTTCGGAGTTTGGGAGTTAATGAAGCAATCCATGACAGTATGCTCAAAACCTGCATTCCTCTCTCACTATGGAGTCTTATTGACATGGCCATCTCATGGTCTTTCGAGTGTCCCTTCTCCTCCTTTCTCTGCTAATACACATACTTTCTGGAATGTCATCCTAAGCATCAAAGTCAGGGGGCTTCTGCCTCTTTTCATAGTTGGCCTTTGACAGTAATTGTTTCAAGGAGTGTTCTGGTTGGTGGATCTCTTTCCGTCATTAAGTTCAGTACTTAATGGTTCTGTAGAGGAGGTCCCAGATATGGCCTGCACCCGTTCCCCTCATTTCAGGTAGAAGGAACGTGCTCGCCAAGGTATGTGACGTATGAAGAGCAAATGAACCTACAAAGAGCTGCACTGGGACTCTGCCCAGTATACATCCGAAGATCCATACCGGTTGAAGCACCCATAACCAGAAAACCCTGGGCAGCACGGTACCCTATCAGACAGCCATACCAGCCGCTGATACGAAATGAGGAGTACCTGCAGATGGTCCATGAAGAGAGCCAAAGAGCCCTAATGGAAGGCAGTGGAAATGACTTAAGGGCCTGAACAGACTCGTGAATGAACAAAAGTAGCTATCGAAGATAACACTCCAGTGCGAATAATTACGAAAATAAATATAATGGAAACAGAGAAGAGACAATTTAAAACGTAAGGAAATGGTGCTACGAGACAAAATGGAAGCAACCGACCTGTTAAACGTGTGTAAATAGGCTTGAAACGCAAGATGCTAAGAAATCGATACTGCTTGCAATGCTTAGTAGAAGAAAGAGCGGCAAGCGCCAACCATATATCTACCTCAATAAGGCACATTATACAAGTGTGACTCCATTTTGTAAAAGCAGAAATGTACCCAGGCAGCCAGAGGCCTGACAGGCCAAGTTTCGTAACTCAGCCAAGGCAAGAGAAAGAGCGGAATCGAAACTCAACAAAGAGTGGCTCATGCCTAGGAAATCGAGGTCACCCAGAAAAAGGGAGGAGAGTGTCAGCTAACAAAACTCAAACTTCAGAGCACTAAAAGCTGGGAACTGAAGCAGATTCATGGTGAACTAACACGTGACAAGCCAGGCGCGAAGAGGTACCACCGCCTGACGTCATCCAGAACCCAAGGATGCCATAACTTTTCCTGATAAGAGACTACAGTTTCGAGGCCATCCTTAGCCAACTAATTGATACCTCGCCCTAAAACACTGATTAACGGAAGGGAGGCAGGGTGAAACTTGGGACACCAGGCACAGGGGTGTCCATTCTGCATGATGCTAATTAAAAGTGGAAATTGATGTCTAGGGGTGTAACCTGCCCAATCACAATGGACCAAGTTATCTGGAGTCCTATAGATACTGTAACCAATAGGATGTCGTAGTTGTAGTGAGGTCTAACACGCATGATGTAGAGGGATGGGCGTAGATGCCCACCCGATCAGAGTTATCCAATCCACATGCCCTATTATTATATACAGATATAACACCTATACTTAAGTTACCTTTCCTAACCAATTATATTGCATGATGATTTTTCATAGAATTAGACGTCAGTGATGATGATTTTCGCCTATAAGAATTATGATGATGATTTTTGCCTATAGGGCGAAGAGGTTCGAGGAAGTCGGAGCGAGACAGGTGATCGCAACGCTGCTGATTTCCATTTGTTTCTCTGTTTGATGTACTTGTCATTAAACGACTTCCCTTTGCCAACTTACTGGGTCCTCATTATAGAGTTGTGTTGGAGTAAGTGAATCTGCACCCCCTTTCCTCACAAGGTGCAGCTATCTTGTCTTACAAGTTCTAGAGGGTGAGCACTGACCTATGGGATTGTCAGCGATTTCCTCTCCGCCTGAACACTTGGTAGCAGAGGATGGTTTCGGCCATTAAGTATTGATTACATAATAATAAGACACCTTAGACCGACGGCACGAAGTAACTCTATGCCTTCGGCAAGATCATGAGTCCTTTCGCCATTCCGGCTGAGTAGACTGAGAAGCTCCCGCGGACAATGACAGAGTAAAATTTCAAAAATCTGCAGTGGGTCTGAAGGAACCCGCCTTTCCAAGCATAACCCTTCTCATTCACACAGGCAGCCAATCGGACGAAAACCTTAAAGGCGGGAAGAGGAAGGGGCGGTGATCCCGAAGTTCCAGAGAGGAAAAGATGTGATCGGTGAGTGAAACAATAAACTTGTTACTTTGGCTAATGTCTTGTAGGCATTAAAGCAAGTAGGGGAAAGGTAATGGAGGGCGGCTGCGAAAAAATAAAGTAGACAGAAGTCGAGAAGACTGTATATATATATATATATATATATATATATATATATATATATATATATATATATATATATAGGGGTTAATGTCTCGAGCATAAGAAATAAAGAGTGGATACCAGGGGGACACCCGAGATAAAACGTAAGGATTACCAGGGGGACACCTGAGATAAAACGTAAGGATTACCAGGGGGCACCTGAGATAAAACCTAAGTATTACCAGGGGGGCACATGAGATAAAAAAGTAAGGATTTGCCTTATTCCTGCACTTTAAAGAGCGGTCAGAAGAAACGTGAACTCATAGCCCACAGAGGGGGGGGGCGATTTAGGCTATGGTGACGATTAAAGATGGCATCAAAGGGGTTTGTTTACACCCCATCTCGGAGTATTGATTAGAAGGCAGGTATACGTGTGTCCAGCTGGTGTTCGTCTAGTCTGTCGAGTGTCTGTCATATGTGTCTTGTTGTATGTCAAATGTAAAATAATTGTATTAGTGATTGGTTGAAATGCATTTTGGCTTTACACGATTCTGTAACTAAGAGGGAATCGCCATTGAATTGATGGGTTTTGAGTAAATTGTTGGTATACATTTTGGCGGGAAAAGATTGGATTGGAGCTTGCGTATGTGGTGCTCGCTCATACTATTGGAAGGTTAAAGAATTGTATAAATACTGTTAGTGGCGAAATTAAAAATGGAGGACGTTACCCCGCTTGTGCATTTGTGCATGCAACTGCCCAAGCATACACCCAAACTAAAGAAATAAAGCACAGAGTGGGTTAAGGGTGCCGCCAATAAGATTTTTATGCCTTGGCCCCAGAACGGGTCACTCTCTAAGGCTGTTTTACAGCATATGTCTACCTTCCTACATGCCACATATACAGGCACAAAGCTAGAGAAACGTATTGCTGTTCTAGAATTGTGGAAAATGTTTGAAGAAACGAAGGTGAAAGAACCACCCACAGACTGGATACTAAATGTATGTAAGGATGGGGGTGAGACGCCTACCGCGCCACCAGCCCCGTCTGAGCCAGTCATTGAAGGAAGTAAGTCAGAGGGTATGTACCCACTAAGAGAACTTAAGGCAGCCACGGGGTATAGCAACCCCGCATATGAGTGCCTAGGTACAGTAGTGACGATAATAAGGGAAAACAACAGGAAAACAATATCGCCTCCGTGGTCTCAAGGGACAAAGAGAGATGCGAAGATGAAGGGAAGGATTGGGCATGGAGCTGTGCACCTACAGATAAGGAGAAAGAGGGAAATAATCGTAAAGGAAATGAAGGTAGAGGTAATGAGATAGCATTCGCGAAAGACGAATGGATGGAAGATCAAATATTACTGAAGTTGGATGGAAAAGGAAGTGATGATGTGAGGCCAAAGAAGAGGTCTGATGAGACACAAAGGAGAGAGAAAGAGAGAGAAAGGGATGGACGAAAGGGATGAAAGGACAAGAAAGAAAGATAGGCTAAGGCGAGAACAACTATATCGCGAAGAGCAAGGAATACCGCTCGGTCGCACACAATACGCAGCCTATTAAAAGTACAGGCAGAACATGTGAAGGTTGGAGGAAGAAAGGAGAGTGCACGAAAGGAAAGTAAAAAAGCGGGAAGATGAGGAAAGTAGAAGGGCAAAGGAACGTAGAAATGAATGGATGAGGGAAGTAGATAAGGCTAGAGAAGAAGCAAAGAAGCGAAACAAAATAGACGAGGAAGTAGAACGTAAGCACAGACAGAGGGCACGGGATCATGAATATTTGGAGCGGGAAGTGAGTAAACCCAATCCTGCAGTAGAATGGGAAGACATAGAAGAGTTCCTTCCTGCAAGCGATGTAGTACCAGGTACAAGAGAGACAAATATTGAAGATGACTTCGACAACAGAAGCATCAGGGAAACGATCGATAAAATATACGATGAGATGGGGCTAGAGCAGATATCCGAAGGGGGAAGGGAAGATGAGCGTTTAGAGAGCACTCAGCTATATGACACTGAGGATGTCACCCGAAGTAGTAGGAGCAGGGGACTGTCCCTAGACAGGCTGTAGATTGGGCAGTACGAAGAAGATGCAAGGAGTTGTGTAAACTGGGAGTATTCAGAATCTGACTCAGTGGGAAAACGGAGGATGTGGCACATGAAAAAGGGAGAGGGTGCGAAAAACGGCTCCCAGGGGACCGAGGGGTACGATGGTCAGACACTAGCGAGTCCACAAGTAGGACACCGAAGTCTGCTGCGCAGTCTGGCCAGCATGAAGGAACACCCCACGGTCAGATGGGGGAATCAGCACCAGCCTATACAGACAGACTAAGGGCATTGCCAGGTAGACGGCAAGGCGGGAATGCCACCCCAGCGATAGACCGGAAAGCTATGGGGAAAGAGAAGGAGGACTGTGCATTCCAATTCCCGGTGCTAGAAAAGGGGGAGCAAGACCACAATATATTCCATGGCCACACAAAGACCGAGAGAACCTTAAAAATAAGCTTCTAATGCTGACATCGGGAGCCCGAAAGTGGATACAACAGTTAGAGAAAATGACGGGGGGTGTCACCTTAGCTATAGAGGATATTAAGGGCCTCCTAATCGCCATACAAGGTGAAAGAGCAGACGATGTATGGAAACGGGCAGGCTATCCTAGGGTAACCCTAACTAACACCTCCCATGACGGAGCGACATTTAATAACTGTAGGGCAGCAGTGTGGAAAGTGCTGCAAATGCTATATCCAGACACTTCTGATATGGGCGCTATAATGACTCGTAAAATGAAAGAGTCAGAGGATCTGTTGAATTATATCCAGAATTTTCAAGAAGCGTGGGTGCTCGAAATGCATGAGTGTTGGAAGAAATCTATCCCTGTATTCTACCACATATTATGCCAGGGGTTGCTTGAACCGGTGCAGAAGCTGCTCAAGAAATTGGGAGGAATAGAAGCTAAACCATGGGCCGAAATACAGTTGACAATTGCACATTACTGTAGATTGTTGCAAGAAAAGAATCGGAAAAAGGAGGCAACTTGTAAGGGCAAGGAGGTGAAGCTGGTGCAAAAGAAGCTCTTGAAGTATGCTCTCGAGGGAGCCATGCTCATCTGCCCAGCCGAACCAAGTGCACAACAAGTGACCAACCCATAGCATAATAATCAGGATAATGCAGGATTTTACCCAAGAGGAAGCGGTTTTGGACGAAGAGGATTTCAGAGTAATCAAGGAGGGTTCCGAGGTAACCAGGGAGGATTTCAGAATAATCAAAATGGCTTTCAGAATGTGCAGATGGGCAGTCCAGCTATGCCATATGGACAGGTGGCCCAACCACCGCCAGTGTGTTGGCTGTGTGGAATGTCAGGACATGTGGCGCGTATGTGCAGAAGCCAAGGCATGTGGCAAAGCAGCCAAGGGATGGGGGCAGGCATGGTGAATCAGCCTGCTGTCCCGCACCAGGGCGGTGCACAAAATTACACAGTGCAGCCGCAGGCATCAGGCGTGCAGCAAGGTGCACAGCAAGTGGTTCCACCACCGAAGATGGCGAACTTGCCACAGGGATAATCCCAGCAGGCACCACCGCAAATGTCACAGGGCACTAGCTCCGGAGGGGGAGTTAACCCTGGGGCTGGGGGAAATCAACAAGTATACAGTGGGTCAAACTTATATATGAAATAGGACAGCTCACGGGGGACTCTATCCTATCAGTGACACCAGACCCTAACAGGGAAACAAGGGTGAATGTCACCATAGGGGGGAAAGAATATTCCTTCTTAGCTGACACGGGTGCAATGCGCTTCTGCATACGAGAGGGCAAATTTTCCTTGTTCGGCGAGGCTATAGATACTCAGAGTTTCGCTGGAGCTCATAGTAGAGTTCCCTTTACAGACGCACTCCCAGTCTCAGTGGGAGAACGTGAAATGAATGTACCCCTATTATATTCATGTCAGACCCCAATAAATATTCTGGGCCGAGACCTGATGACTAAATTAAACATGACCATCTCGTTTACCGAGAATGGTATAGTGTGCTCCACTCCAGGAATGTATTATTCAACCATGTGCAAAATGATCAGAGCATACTAAGGACGTATAGCCATGAGAGCTGTACCGTTAGAGCCAGAAGTCTTTGCATATGGCATGCGGGTGCTTATGGCAGGACTGCCAGGCCTTGCAGATAGAACTATGAGGACACCTGATGAGTTTCTGTTCAGGTCAAGAATACCCATGCACGAAGAGGAGGGACAAGTAGTTCCCTTAATGATACAATATGCCGCTGTGCGAGGGAAAGTGGTATTGGTTGAAGGATATGATGATGAAGGCAGACAGTGGTGTGCGATTATCGCCATCGAGGAAGGTGATCGAGTGACTGACATCACCGATGACGATCTGTTCAAAGAGCACCCTGACCTAGAGGAGACGACAGTGGAAGTAAGTCTCACATTTTGGGTCAAAATGATCAGTCGGGAGGTGCCACAGAGAATGATGTTGGCGCTGGTACGTCCAGAATACTTTGATGACGACATGGCCCAAGTGCCTGCCGCAGTATGCACTACAGGGCCCTATGACGCAGGTCTCCTGAAGGGGGCAGGTGAAGTGAACATTAAACTGAAACCAGGAGCAATTTTACCACGAGCACGACAATATCCCATGTCCAGAGAGGCAGATGAAGGGATCGCGAAGACAATTTCCACCATGATGGAGCAGGGCATTCTAGTAACGTCAGAATCACCTTGCAATACGGTGATTTACCCTGTCAAGAAATTAAAGGGAGGGTCCTGACGTGTAATCCAAGATTTACGAGCGTTAAACGATATAGTTGAAGCCGAGTTCCCTCTAGTCCCCAATCCATCCACAATACTGTGTAACATACCCACCGAGGCAAAATATTTCATGGTGATCGATTTGAAAAACACATTTTTCTCAATTCCCTTGCACCATGACTCTCAGGACCTGACGTCATTCACTTTCAGACAGGTGCGTCTGAAAAGTACGAGGTTGACACAGGGGTATTGCGAGTCCCTGTCTATTTTCAACAGAGTCCTGCAAATGGACCTAGGCAATATTGCAGTGGGCAGTGTTGTTTTGCAGTACGTAGATGGCATTCTGATCTGCAGCACCACTGAAGAGCAATGCAGGCATGACTCTGTCCAGCTATTGACTATACTGGCTGAAAAGGGATACAAAGTTGATAAGGAAAAGTTGCAGTATTGTCAACAGGAGGTGTTGTACATAGGGCAACTCATCTTTCTCATCTTTCATGAGGGGAAAAAGGTAACCCCAGAAAGGGCTGAAGCCATCATGAACACGGCCATGCCGTGCACGATATAACAAATGCAGAGCTTCTTAGGCCTGTGCAATTATGTCAGAGAATGGGTCTTTGACTACAGCTCGTATACCAAGCCCTTGTTTTTAAAGAAAGCCCAGGCAAGAAAGGTAGAAATTGAATGGTCTGAGGCAATGGAGAAAGGGTTTGCAGAACTCAAGGGGGCAATTTGTAAGGACCCAGTTCTTGGGATTCCTAATTATGCAGAGGAATTCTACCTGTTCTCACACTCTGATGGTAATTTTATGACAGCAGTGCTCGCACAGCGAACCTCGCTGGGGTACAAGCCCCTAGCATATTACAGCAGGAGTCTGGACCCGGTTATGAAGGGTCACTTCCCATGCGAACAAAATCTAGCTGCTGCCGCATTCGCTATCGAAAAGGCATCATCCATTTTGATGGGGTCCTCCATGACATTGTATGTTGAACATTCGCCGTTCGCCATACTAGAGAAACCAAAGGGCACACTGACATCTCAGAGACCATCCACCTATGAGGTGATTATCTCTAAACCATTGATCAAAAAAGTGCGATGTAAAACTGTAAACTCTGCTAGGTTCATAGCTGAGCCAGTCACAGAGGGAGAACCTATACACGACTGTGCAAACTATGATGAATTCTATGATGAGAACCCCAGGGTAAAAGAAAACGCCCTGGCAAGTGGAGAGATCGTCTTTATTGATGGTTCTTCAAGAATCGACCAAGAAGTCGGAGAAAGGTATATAGGCGTGGCCGTAGTAAAACACCTAGCGAATGGAGAGTTTCGAGTACTCATCAGTGCGCGAATACCCTCTCACTATTCTGCGCAAGCTGCAGAACTGCTGGCACTGATACTCGCCATTGAGAATCATGCAGACCAGGAAGTAACTGTGTACAGTGACTCAGCCTATGTGACGTCCACAGAACATGCATGTCTAGCGTGCTGGAAAAGGAGGGGCTACCTCCGAGTAGATGGCCCACCAGTGCAACATGCAGCCTTATTGGACAGGCTGATAAAAGCACTACAGCTCCCAGTGGGCAAAGCAGTCGTGAAATGCGCCGCCCACACCTAGGGGACAGATTTCGTGTCACATGGAAATCATGAAGCAGACACGGAAGCCAAGCGCATGGCATCCAAGAATGAAATAATCATGGACGTGGAGGTGCCACGTACCCATAAGCGGATGATGGTAGCGCAAGCCACAGCAGAAGCCTATAGCAATATGGGGCAGACTCAGCTAATGGAGCCCCAGGGGAAGGCACCTCAGGAGGAGAAAAATGTGTGGAAGTGTCAAGGGTGTTCTTTAAACCCCTCTGACGGGTTGTGGAGGCAAGACAGCACTGGTAAACCAGTAATGCCTGTCTTCCTCCTAAAGGTAGGATTAGAACAACTACACTACCCCATCCATATGACAAAAGAAAATCTTGCTGCAACGCTCGCAGAAGTCTGGTTCACACCAAATTTAGCAGAGCATGTTGCATTTTTCATGGTGAACTGCATAATCTGCCAGCAATTCACCGCTGGGCACACATTAAAAGTAGTGGGAGGAATCATCCCCAGACCGAATGGACCATTCCAGCACTTGCATATCGACTACATCGACATGATTCAAGTGTGCATTGGGTACAGGTATTTAAGTGTGGTGGTGTGTCAATTCTCTAGATGGATAGAAGCAGGTTCCTGTACACACCCCAATGCTACCTGTGCTGCCAAATTCCTAGTGAGGGAGGTATTCCCTAGATGGGGGGTTTGTGAAGTAATGAGATCAGATAACGGGGCTCACTTTGTAAATTCAGTTTTTGAACAGATTAGCTTGTTGCTTGGTATAAAGCACAAGTTCTCGTCGGCGTATGTGAATGGACCAACGGCTTGCTTAAGGAGAGGATAGCCAAGTTGAAGCTCACATTAAAGAAGGGATGGCTACACTGTCTACCATTGGCATTGTATGCACTTCGGAACCAACCCGGCTCTGACCATCATCTCACGCTGCACAAGATAGTTGCAGGCAGAAGGAGGAGGACCCTCTTACCCCCCCCCCCGAGCTAGAGCTAGTTGTGATGCCCAGCCAACTACAGAGGTTCTGGGAACAGAGATGCAAAAGTACCTTAACTGTGTGAAATCCTGTGCCTCTGTCATTACAGGCCAGCTGCAGCGACGGCGAAAAGGGGACGGCGCAGCACGAAACACAGCAGGAAGTGCTGAAGCAGACACCGAGCAAGGTGTACAGGGGCCCCTCGTCTTCCCTGGTAACAGGGTGCTTGTGAAGAACTTTACCAGGATAAGGTGGGACGAGCCAAGATGTAATGGCCCTTTCATCGTAGAGGATTGCACCCCCTCTGCCGTCAAGCTCCATGGCAGAAGGGCAAGGATCTTCCTAAATGACATTAAACCCTATATAGGAGAGAGCCCTGCTGCTGCATCCAACTGCAAAGAAACCACAGACAATGGGGAAGAACCGCAGCATGTGCAGACAAGATCCATGGCGAGGAAGAAGAACACATGAGCAGAAAACCAAGACAAAGAACCTGGATGCAAGTGGTGGCATAAAACTGGACAGGTTCCCCAAGCAAAGGGGGAATAAGGACATAACGAACACTCTGTACATCCCAGTTGCAGGGTAAAGAGAAGCACATCCAAAGCCGCAACAATATTGATAAAATGAACTTTTGAAAGCACGACATGCCCAAGTGGTACGCAGAATCAAGACTCTGATAGACTGCAAATAAGACATTGCCTGAGAGTGTAACACAATATCCTGAAGCAACAAATGTCAAGACTTTGTTTTGCAGAACGTATGACATCCCCCAACAGGAATATTACAAGAGATGTGCTGTCCTGTTTTCAGTTAGTGCTAGAGACATATCCATCGCTTGTAGGGAGAGTTACCAGTATCACAGACTTTGTCCAAGATCCGGCCAACAAGAAAATAATCTTGCAACTACTGATTGTCATCACGGAAGCCTTCATTGTACTGTATGGTGATAAGGGTACAGATGCTTCCACCACAAGTAATCATTGATGAGTTGACATACACACTTTTCTTTCGCACCATAGAGGAATGCCCAGGACTCATCGGGAGAACCACAGATACCTTATCCTTTATCAGAGATCCAAGAAACAACAAATTCCTAAACTGAATTACGTGGTCGCAATCCACGCAGCAGGAAAGTGTAAAAACTGTTCACGTCACAAAAAAGGCCTATGATCTAGAGACTAGAAAATCAGAATGAATGTCGTTGTCACCATAAAACAGCAGATATGCATACCATGTCTTCTTTCACCTCATTAAGAACTTTCCAGAACTAGTCGGTAGACCAAACAATGTTGACGTACCCGCATTCCTCAGAGACCCAGTAAAGAACGCACAATTAAACAAGCTCCTGAGAGCCATCATAGCACAACTGAGAAGTAATTATGTTCATCAACTGCTGAGGAGAGCCTTGTGAAGAGGAGATCCCAATAAACATTCTGCCAAGGACAGATGAGAAGAGCAGAAACGAGGATTACGACATCATTGATCCTAGTTATTTTTATTTTTATTCTATTTTTCTTATTATCCTTTTCGTCATCCTTCCGGCGTGGAGCAGATCGAGGAGAGAGACACTGTTCTTCAACTTGTCGCTGAGAGACAGAGTGAAAGGAGCGGACACAAGAACTTCACCATCTTATTTTCATTTTTCTGCATTTTTCTCATTTTTCCTATTTTTTCATATGTTCACTTTTGTTTTTACTTTTTTTTTATGTTTACAACATTTTATTCTTTAGCAGTTCCATCTTTTCATTCTTTCGCATTGAACAAGTTCCAGCATGTCCTCAGGACCAAGGCAAATTTGAGGCGTGCATTGGGACCTCACCTATTATCGATTTGCATAATGAATGTGATGTACCAAAATTGCTAGCCTAACCCTTTTCCATAGTCTAGCACAGGAACTGTACTGAGTACCCAGAGACTACCGTTGTCACTCACATGAGGGGGGACAATTGGAGAAGCACTCGTCAGTTAATAGTAAAGAACTCTCGAACTATGAGACCAGAGCAAGAGAAGGAATAAATAACTGACTATGAACTCATTCAAAATGGGGGCCCAGAACAGTAACTTGGTTTGACCCCCAACAGAAGGGCGCCCCCACTTCCCTGGAAGAAAATGCTGCAAATTGTCATTCCGAACGATTATGTGTATATGTATAGTTATTATAATTTTTTTCTGTCATTAACAATCAGAACTGCTTTCTTTATTGGTCCGCGAAGTGTCCCAATCTCAGTGCACCCACCAGATAATAAACGTCTGGGGCCTACAAAAGCACCCAGATCCTATATAGTCATCCCAGTCCCAAGAAAACCTGATGATAAAAGTAGCGAACTAAATTTAAATGTAATAAGCAATGATTTAGACACATTTAAGGTAACAAATGAAGAGAAAATCTGGAGACAGTGTCAGCACGGAATGAATGAAAACGCTGCACTGACCACTGCACGCACCCACACACAGGATGCACACAGACAAAGGCAAGTGTCAATGGCTACAGGGCCTCCAACGAATGCAGCAGAGAAGGGGAGGCTGCCTACCGAACAATCTGTTCCAGAAAACAGTGGAAGTACCCAAGAGGAAGCAAGTGAAACACTAAAGATAGAGGGAATAGCAAAATCCCTCAAAAGAACAGAAGTAGCTACAAAGGAATTAACAGAGAAA
This sequence comes from Ambystoma mexicanum, assembly GCF_040938575.1. Taxonomy (NCBI): domain Eukaryota; kingdom Metazoa; phylum Chordata; class Amphibia; order Caudata; family Ambystomatidae; genus Ambystoma; species Ambystoma mexicanum. Next base: position 1,415,048,378 of record NC_090934.1, on the reverse strand, counting down.
ACACAAATACTGATAGACTATTTGTTCCCCTTCATAGTCAGAGCAAAGAAACTGCACGAGGAGCTGGAACATAGAACTGCAGAGACTATAACGACAAACACACCAGCTCGAGCACAGCAAACAAGCACCAGATCTATGACTCAGCCTCACGTTGAGGAGATGGTGAGCAAATGGTGGCCGGAGAACCACAATGAAAAACAACAAGAGGAGAGGAAGAGAAACACAAAACCTTCTCCTACCACAGCGATGCAGTCGAGGCAGCCTTCTCCACCGAGACACCCAGAGAGGAAAAGCAGCACAGCCGCATTTAGAGACATAGTCATAGCCAACTACAGAAACATGCTGAGAATCAATAGAAGCCCACACAAAGATAACAATAAAATTAATGATTACCTGGAAACACAGCCCATCTTGGAAACAACATATGGTACCAGCACATGAAGGAAGTAAGACGAAGACAGTTGGAAGGAGAATGCTTCGTCTGTGCTCTCCTACCATACAGCATGGGAAAATCCAAGATCTTCGTGGCCGTAGAATTTGATGTCCCTACAGCACACTGTATGTCTCATGTAGCAATGTGTAACACCAATTTATGGGAAAAGACGCCTCGTTGATATGGGCCAACGAAAAGGATTACCCGAATGAAGCTGGCTACGTCCAGGACATTAAAACAAGAAACCGAGCACACACCAGAAATCATGTGATCAGGTACGAGAACACTGGCATAAAAAGGATCAGGGATAAGATGGGAAGTTAACCCGAGACTGAACGTTCAAGGGAAGACTGCAGAAAAGGCTCAAATCTGGAAGAACAGAGGCCAAATGCAGATCTGGCGGACAGCGGTCTCCCCAGATGGATGGGAGGACGGAGTAGTAATCTTCCGAGCGTGGATGGTCCTTGGAGCCTGCAAGGAAGCAATAGAAAATTTGCAGAGGTTATGCAAACCTCTGTGGCCAAAGCTAGTAAAGTTACTAACATGTGTCGAAGATAGAGGGGGACCCTGCAGATAGTGCCACTGGAGAGCCCGAAACTATGTTTCAGAAACAATGGCACAAGGAAGATGGGAGAGAATCAAAACTGTGGAAGAATCTTTGAAGCCCCAGGAATGGCACAAGGTACGCAGTTATTATGGACCATTACTGGGCGTGTGGATCCAAGGCATAAATAAGGCTGCCAAAAAACTGGGGAGGCATATGCACACTAGTGAACATCCACGTTCCCACGCTAGTGATCCCTAAGAATGACCTGAAGTTGGACAGTTTCCCGAAAGCAGATGCTCATCTAAGAAGAAGGAGATCTGTGGAACCGGTATCCAGGATGAAGAGGGAAAATTACTTTTCTCCCAAATCAGAAGAGGCATTCCATGCAATCCCGTACGAACACAGGCTGTTCAGCCTCACCTCAACAGTATTCAAAACACTACTCTTGCCCCACATCCAAGTTGGAGTGAATGCTAAATGGTTGCAGATAACCAGATGAGAGTTATTGTAGACCATCAATACCACTATAAAAGGATTCAATGCGATCAAAGAAGAGCTGAGAGCAATCAGACTGATGACCCTCCAAAACAGATATGTGCTTGACATGATCACTGCAATGGGTGGAGGTGTTTGTGCAAAAATCAGAGAAACATGTTGCACATTTATACCATCACACGATGAAGAAAACAGAACCCTAACAGAGGTTATAAGTATGTTGACAAGCCTGAAAAACCAGATGATCAATGAAAGTGATGAAGTAGACGATGACAGCTGGTTTGGAGACCTATTCTCATGGGTCCCAAAATGGATGGCAGATATATTCAAGTTTCTGGGAGCTCTACTAGCAATGATATTGCTAGGATTCTGTGTTATCAAGATAATCATTACACAGTGCCAGAAAACTGCGAAGAAAGCCATAGGGATGAAAATAATGGTTGATGTTGATCCAGGATGGAAGCCCAGAGACCTGACTGATGAAGAAATAAGAGATTTTGTGAAAGCCAGCAAATTTGCGCCAGAGGGAACACATTTCACATACCCTAAGAAACGAAGAAGGTATGAAGAAAAATTGATCTATTGCAACCCAAATGGACAATGTCAGCTAATGACATGGAACAAAGACGAACATTTGAAAACAGCAGGGAGTTTGAAGGGAGTGATACAAATATGGACTCCAAAGGCTCACTCGTTCACACCATCATGTACAAACTCTGAAGACGATGAGCATGACACCAAAGAATCAAAAGAAATGAATGCAAAGGAGGTTGCAGAAGTGGTCGATGAACCGACCAGACAGGGGAGTGTAGAGGAGGTCCCAGACATGGCCTGCACCCCTTCCCCTCATCTTGAGGTACCAGGAGCATACTCGCCAAGGTATGTGATGTATGAAGAGCAAATGAACCTACAAAGAGCTGCACTGGGACTCTGCCCAGTATACATCAGAAGATCCATACCGGTTGAAGCACCCATAACCAGACAACCCTGGGCAGGACGGTACCCTATCAGACAGCCATACCAGCCGCTGATACGAAACGAGGAGTACCTGCAGACGGTCCATGAAGAGACCCAAAGAGCCCTAATGGAAGGCAGTGGAAATGACTTAAGGGCCTGAACAGACTCATGAATGAACAAAAGCAGCTATCGAAGATAACACGCCAGTGCGAGTAATTACAAAAATAAATGTAATGGACACAGAGAAGAGGCAATATTAAAATGCAAGGAAACGGTGTTACGAGACAAGATGGAAGCAACCGACCTGTTAAACGTGTGTAAATAGGCTTGAAACGCAAGATGCTAAGAAATTGATACTGCTTGCAATGCTTAGTAGAAGATAGAGCGGCAAGCGCCAACCATATATCTACCTCAATAAGGCACATTATACAAGTGCGACTCCATTTTGTAAAAGCAGAAATTTACCCAGGTGGCCAGAGGCCTGACAGGCCAAGTTTCGTAACCCAGCCAAGGCAAGAGAAGGAGCAGGATCGAAACTCAACAAAGAGCGGCTCATGCCTAGGAAATCAAGGTCACCCAGAGAAAGGGAGGACAGCGTCAGCTAACAAAACTCAAACTTCAGAGCATACCAGCCTGCCTCATGAAGGTCAAGATAAGGGGGGCCAATGCAGGTGGCGAGGCTGAAACAGAATTAAATGCACTAAAAGCTGGGAACTGAAGCAGATACATGGTGAACTAACACGTGACCAGCCAGACGCAAAGAGGTACCACCGCTTGATGTCATCCAGGACCCGAGGATGCCATAACATTTCCCGATAAGAGACTACAGTTTCGAGGCCATCCTTAGCCAACTAATTGACACCTCGCCCTAAAACACTGATTAATGGAAGGGAGGTAGGGTGAAACCTGGGACACCAGGCACAGGGGTGTCCATTCTGCATGATGCTAATTAAAAGTGGAAATTTATGTCTAGGTGTGTAACCTGCCAAATCACAATGGACCAAGTTATCTGGAGTCCTACAGATACTGTAACCAATAGAACATCGTAGTTGTAGTGACGTCTATCACGCGTGATGTAGAGGGATGGGTGTAGACGCCCACCCAATAAGAGTTATCCAATCCGCATGCCCTATTATCATATACAGATATAACACCTATACTTAAGTTACCTTTCCTAACCAATTATATTGCATGATGATTTTTTTAATAGAATTAGAGTTCAGTGATGACGATTTTTGCCTATATGAATTTCTGTTCAACTGAGGTTTGAGGAAGTCGGAGCGAGACTGGTGAACGCAATGCTGCTGATTTCCATTTGTTTCTCTGTTTGATGTACTTGTCATTAAACGGACTTCCCTTTGCCAACTTATTGAGTCCTCATTATTGAGTCGTGTTGGAGTAAGTGAATCCTGCACCCAATTTCCTCACATGGTGCAGCTATCTTGTCTTACAAGTTCTAGAGCAGAGGTCTTCAAACTGTGGGGCACATTTTTTTATTTTTTTTTTTAGATTGGAGGAATTCGGAGGGGACAGCTCCCATGTTCAGACTGGACCATAAAACGGTCTTAGGCACCAATGAAAACATGGCCAGCAGTTGCAAATAGATATTCAGTCCTTTAGTCACAGACTGTTTGAAAAGTACCCAAGGGGTTGTTTTTTATTCAAATGTAAACAAATTGTGATATTTTAAGAATATTTATTCAGCAACAATGGTCAAAACTACTAGCTGCATAGTGAAGCAACTCCTCAAACGGGCCCACATTGGCCAAAAAAGTGGCCCATTTTGATTGGCCTTCACTAGCATTTTGCATTTTTGGTACAGTCATCGCCCTATTGCCCTATAGGCCAGTCCAAGCCTGCCGACTCATCCATAATGGGTGAGGTGGCGTCCACCCACTGGTCACCTCACCCATTATGTAGGAGCCGAGGAGCCAGCCCAGTGAAACACTGAGCACTCCCTCAGCTGCTTTTTCCAGCTGAGGGAGTGCTCCTGGGTTGGCTGAACTGTCAAAGGGAAACACTGTTTGCCTTTGACAGTTCATTTCCCCAGCCGCACATGATCACTGAGCCATGCAACGATGGGGGTGTTTTGCTTCGCCAGCCTTGCATAGCTCATTGGAAATGCTGGCTGGGTCACTGCATGTATGTATGTGCGAGGGGGTGCTCCTGCGCCTCTTCGCATACACGGGCAGAGCAACCTGGAGCGGGGCATTTTAGCAACCATGTGCAGGCCCCTGCAGAAGGTATGTTTATGGCAATTTATTTTTGTATGGATGTGTGTATGTTTGTGTTATGGGACTGTGATGGGAGCAGGATGGGCGGCAACACTGGGAAAGCGGTGGGAGTAGGGTGGGGGAGAGCCCAGGGTCTGTACTGGGAGTAGGGTGCGGTGACGGCACGCAAAAGTTCATAGCGATTTCTTCATACTGTCCTTCCGGCACTTTTAAACTTGGCTCAGGGGGGGCCCATGCCAAAAAAGTTTGAAGACCACTGTTCTAGAGGGTGAGCGCTGACCTATGGGCCTGTCAGCGATTTCCTTTCCCCCAGAACAGTTCCACCCCCCCACACATTCCCATTTAAACAACCTTTTTTTCTTCAGCCCTTGCCCAATTCCCTCCATGGCTCAAGGTCTCAAAAAACCTGCACCCCCATCTTGGTATCAGGCAGTAGTGGAATTGCTGCACATGCATTCGCTCACAGTCTTGATGCTGGAGCTTGCATGCTAGATGCACATGTTTAACCATCTCTTATCTGGGTGGATTCCTTGGTCAGCATCTGGTGCTGCAAGCAGTTTTCCATTGTATAATTAACACATGACAAATCCTTCATTGGTGTGCCTTTCTCTAGGTTCCTTCCCTCTAAACTAACATCCCTTACACTATTGCAATATTTGGTAGCCTCCTAGTTTCTCATAAGATATATATATATATATATATATATATGTTATGAGAAACTAGGAGGCTACCCAATATTGCAATATTGGAATATATATATATATATATATATATATATATATATATATATATATATATATATATATATATATATATATATATATATATATATATATATATATAATTACACAGCCACGGTAGTGGCTGTGCAGTTATGGTTAAGTTGCTGTTTCCATAGGAAGAGCCCTTTTTGGGTGGCTTATAACTTCGCTCTCCCTGGACGAATCCTCACTAGACTTTGCAAAAAAAAGTATATGGGTCACTCTGAATTTTTTTTGCAAAGTTTGGTGAGGTTTGGTCCAGGGGGGACAAAGTTATAAGCGGGGTCCCAAAACTTATTTTTTTCCCATAGATTGAATGGGGGAAAAATTTTGCTCATGCCTACAGCCCAAACCGCTGGACGGTTTTTCACCAAATTTGGACCAGGAGCAGTGGAGCAGTGGCTTGGTCCTGGAAATCCGTTCAGTAGTTTTTTTGAAAATGACCAAAAAGTAGGTCACAAAAAATTAGTGATAACTATGTTCGGTCCGCGGACACACTTCCCTGTTTGCTCCGCGGACAGGGACCTGATTGGCTGGGCAATGCGTGTTGTGCGGACATTAGACGTGTTTGCTGATTGGGTGGTTGAAAGGGTGTGGTGCGTCAGGTTTCATGGGCACGCCTGCCATCTTGTATTTGCAGACATCCGCGGACAGCGCAGTGAAACTTGGTGGAAAAATACTATTCAGTCAAGTGTGTTGGCGTGTAGACTGGGGAGGGTGGGGGAGTAAGAGATGGGTTAAATGTTGTATTTATTTAGGTTGCAGGCACCCCTGTTGTGTTCGTTCTGACCGCGGACAACACGGGTGTCCTGAAATGTTCATAAATAAATGAAATGGGGGTGTCCTGAGGACGCTGTCCGTACTGTTTGTAGGCAAGTTGAAACTGTTCTAAGAACACATCAAGTGTCCTGGGATGTTCGTTAATAAACAAAATGGGTGTGTTCTGAGGACGCTAGACCTGCAGGTATTGTTCGCAAGCAAGCTGAAACTGTTCTAAGAACACACGCAGTGTCCTGAAATGTTCGTAAATAAACGAAATGGGTGTGTCCTGAGGACGCTATGCCTGTCCGTATTGTTCGCAGGCAACTTGAAACTGTTCTAAGAACACACGCGGTGTCCTGAAATGTTCGTAAATAAACAAAATGGGGGTGTCCTGAGGACGCTGTCGGTATTGTCCATAGGCAAGTTGAAATTGTTCTAAGAACACACGTGGTGTCCTGAAATGTTTGTAAATAAAGGAAATGGTGGTATCCTGAGGACGCTATACCTCTCCGTACTGTTCACAGGCAAGTTGAAAATGTTCAAAGAACACTCATAATGTTCGCGGACATTAAAAGTGCTCATATGGCATAGTTCAAATGTTTGACTCTATGGGTGTGATATGCTGCGGTGGTTGTGGCCAGTGCATAGAGTCTTGGGTGCATGGCCGTACGGCTCTATGCCCTGGCCACAACCACCACAGCATATCACACCCATAGTGGCTTATAACTTTGGGACCCAAGAACACATTTGTAAGCAACAAGGTTATAAACCAGTATGAGTGTAATATGCTGTGGTGGTTGTGGGCAGGGCCTAGAGTCTTGGGTGCATGGACAAGACCAAATTTATAAGCACTGAAGTTATAAGCTACTATGGGTGTGATATGCTGCGGTGATTGTGGCCAGGGTCTAGAGTCTTGGGTGCATGGCCAAGACCAAATTTATAATCACTGAAGTTATAATCTACTATGGGTGTGATTTGCTGCGATGGTTGTACTTATTATAATATACTTACTGTTTGGTTTAGTAACTGGAGTACTTATATTCCTTGTTAATTTCTGTGATAAAAGAAAAGACCATGTAAGTATTGGTATTTTGTAATGATTTATAACATTGAATAATCAACATTTTTTTTTTGTTACCCTCATATTTACTAGATTACAAACCAGTGTACTGTGCAATTTGCTCAGTTTCTGTGTTTGTTGCTAAAATCATTGGGTCTGTGGGGAAAAAAAATCCATGTTGGATTTTAAAAAAAACCTTTTTTGTTATGCTACAGTCTATTTGTTTGTTTGTTTTCGGTGTTCACTTGTTGTTTCTGGCTAATGTTCTATATGTTGGCTTGTTGCAGATTTTTGTAGCAGTTAGATACCTGTTGGCATATTCTAACTGTCTATTTTTTGTTATAATGAAGTGGTATTGATTTATCTGTTTGGTTATTGAAAATCTTGGGGCAGTTAGATACCAGTTGGCGTATTCTAACTGTTTATTTTTTTATATAATTTAGTGGTATTCATATATCTGTTTAGTTGTTGAAGAATCTTGGGGCAGTTAGATACTTGTTAGCATATTCTAATTGTCTATTTTTGTTATAATGAAGTGGTATTGATTTATCTGTTTGGATATTGTAAAATCATGGGGCAGTTAGATACCAGTTGGCGTATTCTAACTGTTTATCGTTTGATATAATTTGGTGGTATTCATTTATCTGTTTAGTAGTTGTAGAATCTTGGGGCAGTTAGATAGCTGTTGGCATATTGTAATGGTTTATAGTTTTTTAATAGAAGTTTTGTTAATTTTTAAGTACAAATTAGTTAATAAATTGTGGTTTTAAGAAGATTAAATAAGCGTTTGTAAGATTTGCTGGTAATCTGTGCTTTAGAGTAATGGTACTATCATTACATTCGAACCATCCACATTTTTTTTATATATGCATATAGTGACCTGCATTGGTTGTGGCTCCTGCGTGGTAGATTATACCTATTGTTGTGAAGGTTCTCTTACCAAGTGATACTTGACCATGTGTGAATCCAGTTATATGCAGTTGTTTTTGGTACCATCTGCATTGTAGCGTAGAAGCATTAGTATTATGTATTTACAATGTGTTTGTAGTAGTAAGGTGGAGCGATTATCCAAATTGCAGGTAGTACATAATCTACCATGGTTTGCATTTTGTACAGGTTGCTGAAATGGAACGGATTCACAATTGGGTATGGATACATACACAAGGCGCTCATTGGGGATTTGTCCCTGTGTCACATTGTTGCAGAGAGTGCATGTATGTTTCCACATGTATGAAATCTGGAAGATTTAATTTATAGGTATCTTTTTGTTTTCCAGTACTTGTAGTAGGTACATTAGAAATTCTTGTGGATCTTCCCGTGAGTTTATAGTGAATTTCACCATTCCAGCACAGTAGTCCAATTGTTGTCTTATTCCATGAACACTATACGTGTTGTCAGGATTGTTTGTTGCGTTTCTGTGAAGTACTAACATTTGCAAACACAATTGGTCTGTACTGTGTAAGTACATGTTGTCAACAATTGGTGGTAATTGAAATAGAATATTCATTGCTCCATTTGCATAGCAACTTACACCAGTTATATTTGAAAGTTTAAATGGACCAGGTAGTTCTGTATCTGAGTGCTTTTTTTGGAGTTTGTCTTCCTTCTTTGAAGAAGTACCTGGTTTACTTTCCCTAATAGGTTCTTTTTTGCTTGTGGTACTTGATGAAGTATTCATTTATTTTACTCTCTTTGGAGGACTTGCAGTGACATCCTGTTGTAATTCAGTTTGATTTAGTTTTCTTTTACAACGTTTTACTTTTTGTGGGACAGGATATGTTTTTAGATGGGGGTGTATAGTGAACGAAGTCTATTGTATTCTAAAATGCAAGGAATATCAACGTTTACTTTACTTGCATCAAACTTGATTAGAAATAGACCGTCAAGTGTATGTAAGTGTGATAGTGCTACGTAGCTCATGCCTTCTTTAAAGACTGTGTTACCAATGTCTATCAATGCTTTGTCTAGGGTAAGACCTTGTGATTTATGAATGGTGACTGCGTATGCAAGAGTTAGAGAAAATTGTTCTCTGCGTACATACATGTCGTTGAAGAGAAGGAATCGAGCAGTTCAGCTTCCTATCCTTTTCACTTGTGAAAGTTTGTCAAAGAGAATATTGACAAACTGAATGTTGTTGTCACGTGGGTATGTTTGAAAGCCAACAACTGTACGCAGTGCTCCATTAACTAGTCCTTGATCCACGTCAAGGTTACGTTTAAGCATTAATCTACAATTTAAGGATAATTTTATATTTTTTCCAACCCAGCTGTGTTGGAGATTAAATTTTCTAAACTATTTAGTCTTGTGTGGCTTGCTTACACATGGGTAGTGTCATACCATGTACGTCTAGTTTGTCTGTGGTGCTAATTTCAATTATTGATTGCATTTCTTTTTTCAAAATTGTTTAATTGAATTTGAAACAGCTTGCAAGAGTTGGCATTAAGGCCATACAATTGACATTTTTGTGTGCTAATTGTTCCATAACATCCGTAGCACATGCATTATCGCCATAAAGTGCATGAATGTGCCGGGTTTGCAATATTGCTTGTGCTTCTTGAAATAGTATACCAACTCTAATACTTTTTAAGATGTTGGCATAAATGAGATCTGCAGATTGCTGCATGTTTTCTGTTAATTCGCTGTATTGGAAATGTTGCCAAATGTTGACATTTCCTATGCTGCCAACAGTTTTACGGCAGAGTTTGTGTCCTAAGGTTTTAAAAATAGGCTCACCTTTCACTGGTGTCAATTGAAGAAGATCTCCGAAAACAATAATGTGTTTTCCTCCGAAGAGCTTGTCGTAGTTTGTTTTGAGTACTTCTTGTAATCTGAGGTGAATCAAAGCCAACATTAGGTTGGAGACCATGATGATTAATACTCTGCGTAGTTCCATTGCAGCTTCTGTAGAAAGTTTGTAATAGTCTAATTTGTTTTGGTGTTCTACTGGCAGGAGTAGTAATCGGTGTAAAGTGACACTGCTTAGGTTGTAGGCAGCTAAACCTTTGGGGGCAGTGACAACAGCTGACAGTTTGTTGTTTGTCAATTGTTGAAGGAATTGCTGATGATTTTGATTAAGAAGGTTTTGCCAGAACCAGCTTCACCACTGACGTACAGCAGTATAGGTTTGTAATTTTGGCAGGTACATTCTTTATATTCGTGTTTTACACTATGTGCAATTTGTTTTGTTACTTCTTCAAAAATGGTGTGCTGATCTTTGTTAAGTTTTGCTTGTAGTACAGTTAAGTCTTCTATATCTTCTTCATAGTGACACATGGTGTTTTCCACTTCTGTCATAGCTGTCATAGCTGTCATAGAAGGTTGACTACTGTCAGGAGTGTCCTTAACTAGTTGGGCCTGGAGTTCTTCTTCGTGTTGCTGTTCATTGTGCAACATTGTTTTGTAGTGTGTAAATTTTGCATCAGTTATAGTGCTTTCATTTGCTTTGAAAGCATCTTCGTAGGAGTCATAGTTATCTAGTATTTCTTCTTCTTTTCTCCATGGTTTAAAGAGTTGTAGCAGGGACATGTAATATAGTTCTTTATGTTGAGGAGCCTTTAATGACAATTTGATATGATTAATTCAATTTGGTTTGGTGAGTTTTACTAAGCTGCCTTCACAGTTTGTCACTCTGTATTTACCTTTTTTTTTTATCGGGTTTCAGATTATTTTTGTATGTGAAGTTTTGGGCTATGTGGTATAGACACATGGTTTCCAAAGTGGTACTTCTATTTGGGTAGTATGTGTCCAGCAAATTGTTTTTCAAAATGTCTTGGCTGTTGGGATCATTTTTGGCTATTGTTTCTATGTTGTCATATGATTTCAGAACTCTTTTTCTAGATTTAGCAGGACCAAGACTTAGCCATACTATATGTTCAGATTTTCCATACAAAGCAGTACCGCTTAAACGATCTGCTGCTTCATAGGAGCCACATTCTCTATGGGAGAGGATTGTTATGACCAAGCTGTATAATTTCTGAGACAGTGTTTTGTCTGATGACAGGTCATTCCAGAGGTCTTGAAGCTCTGTTTTTTTCTGCTTTGGTTAAGTATGCTGTAACATATTGTGCAACTGCAGTGGAATTGTCTGCAATGTACTGCACATCTATTTTTGCATTCCATAAGAAGGTAATGATTGCATTGTAATCATTGATATATTTTTCTTCTTCTGTTCTTTTTATGTAATATATATTTTTAGGTGATTTACCTTTAACATTATGTCTAACTGAAGACATGAAGTTGTTCACTTGACCTGTTTTTGTAACTGGTCTAGGGAAACCAAGTGGCATTTGGTGTAGTATTTCCCTTTGTTTTTGTATTTGCGAAGACAATATTTGCCACATTTGTGTCTTTGAAATTGTAACATTTGTGCATGAAGATCACTATTTGTTGCTTCCGATGGAATTTCACAAGTGACATATTTTTCGATAAACTGTAACACAGTGGCATCATTGTCTTGACCAAATTTAGGAGCATCTTTAATCCATAAAAGCATGTGGATATGTGGTGGTCCTCTGGCTTGGTATTCTTTTCTTCAAAGGAAGTGTTGCACTTCTCCGAGGGGAGGAACAGTTTTATTACAAATAAAGTGTAGCATAGCAATGAAGCGATGATGAAAATATCTTGAAACATTAACAGGATCTAGAGAACAAAGTTCTCCAGGTGTTAGTATATCTATGTTTGTTTTGTTTTTGTTTGATATGCGTAGGAAATCATGTACATCTTCCCATGCATATTCTGCACAACTTAATATAACAAACCAAGGTGGTGGGCCAAGGTTTCTTATCATACAACGCACATCTCCATGATGTCGGAACCAGTACTCTTTAGTACCACACATGTTTGCTAATAGATTTGTAATACTTGATTGTAAAACCTCTTCTTTTTCTTACACTTTTTGTAATAATTGTGTAGCTGACATATTTAGAAAGTGGGTTCCTGATTTTAATGCGTGTGCAACTCCGTAACATAGAGTTGCTAGTTCACTTTCAAAGAGTAGGTGGAATATGTATTCCACATTTTGTCTAAATCTGGGATCTTCAGAATACATCCGTAATGAGAAGTATTCTGATGCTGCTATTTGAATAGGTCTATCATCGTACCTTCCTCCTTTGCCAGTAGGAAAGAGTAGAGGAAAAGCATGTGCTTCTATACTTTTTCCCATATGCTGATTGGTGATCCTTTTGTTTGTCACATTTGGTACGTTTGTAGTGCATCTTCTACCGTGTCATTAGAGTGCAATGGATGAATTGTATAATGGTCTACATTATTGGATACTGTAGAGGATCTAGAAGCTCAAATTGACCAGTCTCTGGTGACTCTTGAATTATTTCAGTGGTTTCCTTCACGTTTTCTTCAATATTACTTTATTTGTAGCATTCATTATTGTCTTTTAGATATTGCAAGGCTTGTCTAACTTTATGTAAGTCTACCAGTTGTTGCCAAATTGTTTTGACTTTTGTAGGTACACCATTTACTAAGATAATTAAAGATTGCTCCATTGGACGTTGCACTCCCACAGTGTGCACATTTTGTTTTAGATCTAATGGTAAATACACTACTTTGCCACAAATGCCTTTTACCAGTTCAGAGGGAGGTAATTTTGCTGTTTTTGGTTGAAGGCATATTATTGCTTGAAAGGAGTGCAGTAGTTTAATTTTGATTTTGTCTTTGCCTTTCACATACTGATTGAGGAATTGGCGTAAAGACTTGAAAGATTTTTTTGGGAATGTTACACATTGATGTGCATGGCCATTGGTATACTAGGCGTTCTGGTTCAGGTGATTTAAGAGGTAATTCTAAGTTTCTGGGGATATTTTTGTAAGCAGTATTTCTTGTTTCATTATGGTATTATTAACTTTTTCATAACCTCGTCCAATGCTATGTATGGCAATTGTATTTGTTTGCTTTTGTTTGTATGCTTCTTCATTAAAATATGGTTCTGTGCTTGTGGTGTGACTCCACTCACCTCCACAGATATGTAAGAAGTTATTTTTGTTGACATTTCGTTTATTGAGAAGTCTTTTTTTGTAATTTAGTCATTAGTTGTGTTAATGGGTTCATTTTGTTTAACACTAAAATAAATAGCGTTCTTTTGAGAAGGATTGCACTGTCTATCAAAGCTTCTAAGATTAATTTACTATGGTAGGTTTTAAGAGTTGTGCATGATTTCTCTCCTGTTATTATAAGATTTTGAAGGACTCTGCGGCGGAACATTTTTGCTAAAATACTTTTTTTGGTATGCTTACTTGGTTCTATATCAAGATGTATAGGAACAGTTTTAAAAATAGTGTTACCTGAATTCTTGTTAATCGTTTTCTGTTTCGTTTTACATTTTGATAGAGGAGGCAAAGTTTCTCTACTTGAAGCTTGTTTTGTTTGGCTAAATGACTGTATTACTTGTTTTGTTTGAACTTTTTGTACAAATTCTGCTAGAGATGGATGCTTATTTTGGACACTTCTGTTTTCATTTGCTCTACTTCTGCGTTGCTTTCTACGGACTTGATTTTTGGTAGGCATTCTTTAGGGTCAGTTGAAAAAAATAAAGAAGGTATGGGTTGGGGTGTTCTGCAATGTATGTGTGCTGTGTACATGAGTGTCTCAGTATGATGATAAAGATGTATGTGATGGTGTGTGATTGTGCATTGGGCAACTACAACTAGTTGGGACGAGTATTCTTGAATTTATGTGCTACTAAACTTGGGTTCAGATGACAGTAGAAAGTAAGCTAGTGGCGAGGAGTAGCACAAATAGTAAATCTAATGGTATAGAATTAAAAGTTATTTGTTCTGTAATTTTAAAATTCTAGGAGCTGAGTTATGTCATTTGTGCGCCGAAAAATTGGGATTTGTGCGCCATTCTGCCTGTAAATCCCTGTTTAACAAATGGGGATTTGTGGACAGAATGGTGCACAATCTCTGTTTTTAGGTGCAGAAATAGCATGAATGAACCCCACAGTGTGTTTGAGTAATAGTAAAAATATTAAGGTGGTATTTAACTTACTTTTATTTTTGGAATGAGCAGGTTTCTTCTGAGTTGTTGTTTGTACTTCAAATTCTGCTGCTGCTTTTCAGGAGAGTGGTCTTCACTGCAATTGTAAAGGAAAGAATTTAGTAATTGTGTGTGTTTATAGCACTGATGTTAATTTAGACATTGATTTTTATGTTTTTGTACAAGTATTCTTGTTTGATATCTGAACATAGTGTGTGCATGCAATTTTGTTTGACTATGTGCAGTCTTTATATTTTACTTTAAATATGTTAGTTCAACATGCTTTGCAAATGTGTGTGTAAAAAGAAATTAAATAGAAGATAGGTTTGGAAGTGACAGTTGATTAAAGCAGATGGGAAAAATGACAGTAAATTCATTTTATAGGTTACACAAGTTAAAAGTCAGTTAATCTGTTTATATGAATGTATAAGAATTGTACATGTACTATACAGAAAATATGCATACCTGTCGTTTGTGTTCATGCATATGGATATGCATGCAGCTGAAAGTAGAAATCTTGGACACTTGTACAGTATTTCTTGTAGTAGGTGCTTTCCAATGATATCACACTTGTACTCAGAGTGATTAACAGTACATTTGAAGTTCTGATCTATGATGATGGAGTTAGATGTAGTGGTCTTGGATGTGATTGGTGGATGGTCGTGTGACTGCTTAGCTATATCCAATGTGGGAATGGCACAGAGAGTGAAGTGGAAATGGTAGAAGGGCTGTCCATGTTACGATATGTCCACGGACATGGCGGTAGTCCGCGGACATCACGTGTTACATATGGAGATTTTGGGGTGGGGAGGCATGCAAATAAGAATGAGCAGAGCAAGGGATTGGTCAGTAAACCTTAGTGGGTGTGTTGTGCCAGGAGAGAGTTTGTCAGATACTCTTTATCCTGAGAGAAGAACAGATAGCTATGGCTGTGTTTTTCAGAAAACAGATTGTTTGGATTTTGGGAGACTCGTGGATACATTGGTTGAAGGTGCATGCAGAAAGCTGTGGAGTAGCTGTAAATCTTGGATTTCCACATGTGGACGTGCACTGGCATGGAGTACGTTGAATGAAGTGGTTGGACTTGCAACCTCACTGTGCTACTTTGGAGACAGAGCATCACTCAGACATAATGATAATTCATTGTGGAGGGAATAGTTTAGGACATGTGTCTGGAATTTCTTTGCAATTTGCAATGAAAGAAGGACTTGGGAAGGTCATGGACATATTTCCAAATTCTCAAGTATTTTTTTCTCAGATTGCAGAGAGACAAATGTGGCTGCATTCTTCTGCATTTGGTCCACAAATGGAAAAAGCAGGGCGCAATGTCAATAATGCTGTGTATGCCTTTCTAAGAGATGTTGGCATGTCCTCTTTTCACAATGAAAGTATTATGTTTCATAGCAAATACATTTTTCGCAGAGATGGAGTCCATCTTACTTATGCTGGCAATCAGATTTTTCTGAGAAATGTACAAAATGCATTGCAACCTTTTTTGGAATTACATCCATCCATACATTTTGCAGTAGGTGTTGACCATTTCAAGTTTTTCAAACACAAACAAACACCACCAAAAGGCTCTTTTCAGAGCCATCACTTCCTCCCAGACCAAAGTGCAATGGTTATGATAGGGCAGCACCCCAAAATTTTAGATGTCTGTGAACTGTCCGTGGACTTCTAAAAAATGCACAAGGCCCTGCTCCATTTATTTTCCACTTCTATTTTTAAACTGTGAAAGGAGGCTCTGAAAAGAGCCTTTTATTTTTTATTTTTGTTGTTTTATTTTTTTGTGTGTTTTTTTACACATGACACACTAGGAGAGGAGGGAAAAGGAGGGTAAGGGGTATACCAACCACGGGGATAAGAAAGGGTGGGTGGAGAGATGGAGATGTAGGGTGGGCCTTACTTAGGTAGTGGGCAGGTCTTCTCGTGCTCTGAGACCGTAGTCTCGAAAGCACTACAAAGTCTCTCCCCCCTGCAGAGTACTGCGTCGCAGCGGCACAAATCCTTTTTAATTATGACCAAGCAGCCATATCAGCCACAGTAGAAAGTACCCTGCCAGCAAGTCCATCGCATTCCGAGAGGATTAAGAATCCTCACAATCCCCACATTCAAGGATATAGATCCTAGGCTTATAGAGGAATGGACACAACACACAAATCAATGCTCCTTTAAAATGATTGAAAGCCTCATCAAGTATACTAAACTTGATAGGATCAAGCTCCTCAAAGATACAGAAGAGATGGAAGAACAACTCTTCTCATCTGAAGATGGAGATGAATGCAAAAAACGAATATCAAGAGTCAAAGAAAATATGGAAAGACATGAAGGGGAAATCAGAATGAGAAAACAACAAAAATTCAAGCGTGATCGTTTGGACAATGAACAGGGCAGAATATACACATTCGCCAAACATTTTGATGCCCCCCTTAAATTAAGATTGTATGATTGTAGATTGATAATATTAGTGGCAAATTGCCACTAATATTCAACCAACAGCTGCTATCCCGGAAGAACCTAGCAGTTGTGATATCGATACCTCAGACACAGATGGGCCAACATCAAAAAGGCTCAACTTTTTAGAAGAATTCAAACTACTGCACCTAGACAGCAGCATTGAAAAGAGGGGAAGAGGCCAGCAATCCGGACAAGGAAGAGGCACAGTAGGAAAAGCAGGAAGAACAAGACAAGGAGGGGGTGCCAACACAAACAATCAATCCAATGTGATCACGCGATCTGGAAACAACCTAAGGGGGAGGCCGAAAGGCAAGAAAACCTACAATTAAAGATTTTTAACATCTCTAATAGGACTCTCACCAACAAGGAAACATCAGTATTATCCTTAGGTCTATCTTTTAGCCCTACATACATTTACGATTATACTTCGACGAGGGTGGATCTCTTTAAATTTTTGAGAAAACTCAAACTGACCACATTTTATGCAACGAAGGTTAATGAAGGACCAAGGAAGAAAGACACGTCCTTAAGAGAAATATCCCCGCTCACAGACAAGGACATGATGAGTCTCATTTGTCTAGCTAACATGGAACAGCAAACTGGACTGGAAGATGAACTGGCATGTGCATTAGATAATGCCACATTAGAAGAATAATTTGGGATATCCACTGACATCACGTGTCCCAGTCATCTTAAACCGAAATCCATTTTCTGTCCTAACATCTTATGTGGAACGATTGACACAATTGAAAGTCTTGTTATGCAAGATTTGAAGAAATTACCTGCTAAAATACCATCGACTTCCAGGAATCTGAATTTCCAGCAGTACAAGGCATTAGAGAATTTGAAGAAGGATCATTCTTTAGTCATACGCCCTTCTGAGAGGGACGGGGGATAGTGATTATGAATAGTGAAAAACACAACATAGAAGCTAGCAGGCAATTGAGTGTGACCAGCAAGTATATGCTGGTAGATAACAAAGTGCTAACGGAAATGAATACTTTGTATTTTTCTATGCTGTGTAAATGGTGTAATCTTGAATTAATCAGTGATGAAGAGTACTGGTCTCTAAAAATTCCATTCCCGGTCACCCCTCTCATCTATTTCAACCCTAAAATTCATAAAAGACTTGTTGACCCTCTGGGTCGCCCCATAGTATCCTCCATGGGGAGTGTCCTTGAAAATACCTCTAAATTTCTAGACCATTTTTTACAGCCATTTGTAACCAGCTTAAGTTTGCATATATGAGACACATCTGATCTACTCACAAAATTACATGACATCAACTGGGAACCAGGATATATGTTGGTATCCCTTGATGTAGTCTCGTTATATACATTTATCAAGCATACAGCTGGCATTAAAGCTTGTAAATTCTATTAAATTCTATCTAGAGACCAGATCCATTAGTCAGAGACAACATAATGACATGTTATTAGAAATGTTGATGTTTTGTTTGGAACACAACTACTTCTTACATGAGGCCTCTATATACAAACAAACACAAGGTACGACCATGGGGTCTTGTATGGCCCCCACTTATGCTAACCTCTATATGGGGTGGTGGGAATCACAAGTAGCTTGGGCTGAAGAAAGAGAAAGATTTACGAAACATATAGTGGTATGGTACCGCTTTATAGACGATCTTTTTATAATATGGGACAGGACAGAAGAAATATTGCATGCCTGTGTTAAAATCTTGAATGTCAATGATTTGAATCTTGAACTTACATCTGTCCACAACAGAAAGGAATTGGTCTTTCTGGATGTGAAATTTATTGTCATCAATAATGTATTGACAACTAAACTTTTTCGTAAAGAAACCAGCTCTAACTCTACCTTATATGCCTTGAGCCACCACCCCACAGCATTAAAGAACTTGATCCCCTATGGAGAGTTCTTGAAAGCTAAGCGAGCCTTTATCAATGAACCAGACTATCAAGAGGAAGTCCAACATATAGGCCAAAGATTTGCTAAACGTGGCTATAAAAAGAAGGTTGTGGCTGACTGCTATGACAAAGCTCAAAACATAAAAAGAGCGGAATTGTTTAGAGCATACAAAGTTAAGGAAAAGGATGGTATTAGATTCATCACTAATTTTAACCATCAGGCCAGAAATATTAAAAACATTATGAGTAAACACTGGAAAGTCCTTCTAACAGACCCAGATCTCAAAGTAGTATTGGGAACAGTCCCCAGAGTAACTTATCGCAAAGCTCCCACTCTGAAAACCATTTTGTCTCCGAGCATGGTGATCACAGAAAATGGCATGCCTGTGAGTCATTTTATGAAACAAGACAGCGTTGGGTTTCGTAAATGTGCCAACTGTAAGATGTGCAATTTTGTATCTAAAAAACCCTTCATTAGCTGTAATGGTTTGAAATGGAGATACAAACATAAAATAACATGCACTACGAAGTTTGTTGGGTATGTTATCACATGCTCATGTGGGCTACATTACATTGGCTCAACTATAGGAGTCCTGAAGTTGCGTATATTGCAACACCACAGAGCTATAAAGAATGGGGATCTAACTAACCCCCTGACGGGACATTTCATAGAAAAACATAAAGGTGATGTTAAAGAAATGTCATTTTTGGGGCTTGCTCACATCCCACTACACGAGAGACTGGGTAATCGGGAACTCAAATTGCGACAGCTAGAGGCGTCATTAATATGCAAATTTGATACATTGAGACCCTTGGGTCTGAACATTGACCCTGAAATGTTTGTGTTCCTACAATAAATCTGTTGAATGTATGAACCAGTTGGACTCTAGTTTGAAACTTAGAATTGGCAGGACTGGCAAGTCATTACTATTACAGATTGAATGTTATTTTTAACTTGTCTTTTATCCTTTTCTAACTTTTCATCCCGTTAATATGCTACATTGTTCAATTGTCATATGCAGCTACACAGCATCAGTTGGCATACATCATCAGCCACGATATGATATCATGCTGGGACTATTTTTGAACTTTGGCTGACTAAACTACCTTTATGTATTGGACATGGCTGGCTTCCAGAGTCTAAATGCACTTGCACTTTATTCTGGACTTTTACCAACAGACAGTCTATTTTGATGTTATAGACATATTAGACTTTGTTATAATGCACCTGCACTTTATTACAATGTATAGGCCATGTTATTTTGCTGCTATATATGCACTATGCACTTTTCTGCTGATAACTTACTTTGCATCTCATTAGACACATCACATCATGATGTGCCTAGATAAATGCAGAGTAATAACATTAGCATTTATAAAGGAGTAGGCCCTTTAAATGTATATTGCATATAGAATATGGTCATGTGAGGACTCTTTTGAAAGGGAGATGTGCTGCGCTTAACTCTGGCTTTTTTGAAACACTCCAAACCATGGGGTGTATTGGTTTGTTGTTTTGTCATGCAGGATGAAACAAAACCAATTAATGAATTTTGCACACTTGTGCACATAAACACATGATTGATTTTTAATATGGTGAGAGGTTGTAGTATACGGAATTCGGCAGGCAGCTTCATCCTTGAGCCTCGTATATTCCCAGATACTGTATTTAGCAAGGCTGGGATAATGATTTACTCTCATTTATTGTATTATGAAACCTTTCATGGCTGGCTGATTTTTTGCATGTTAGCAATAGCAGCCACTCGCGATCACGTGATCGGTAAATACAAGAGCAAAGGAGAGGAGCCTAATGCCGCCTCTGGTTCTCTTCCTGTTTTAATAAAATGGAGGTGTTTTCACGAACGTGGAGAAAAAAAGCCTGAGGAAGCTTAGTGTACAAGCGGAACGCGTGGCAGTTTCCACCCTGGTGGGGTGAGCGTTTTATAACCTATATGCCATCAAGGGAGGCCTGGGATGGATGCCTACCCCTTTTTAAGCTATTATGCAGTGTTGGTTGCACAAGTTTTGTGTAATTGAATAAAATACTTTTCCAAGAAAGCGGTTTGGTCATGTGTGCAGGGATTATTTTGTTACATGTTGTTGTTTTTTTTGCAGTGTTACAACTTAGCAAAACACATGTGTTTTTAGTATATATATATATGTATATATATTACACGGCCACGGTAGTGCCCGTGTAGTAGGAAGAGCACTTTTTGGGCGGCTTATAACTTCGCTCCCACTGGACGAATCCTCACCAAACTTTGCAAAAAGAGTATATGGCCCACTCTGCAAAGTTTGGTGAGGTTTGGTCTAGGGAGGGCAAAGTTATAGGGAGTGGTCCCAAAATTTCTTTTTTTCCCATAGACTTAATGGAGAAATAACTTTGCTCATGCCTACAGACCAAAACGCTGGACGGATTTTCACCAAATTTGCGGCAGGAGCAGCGGCTTGGTCCCGGAAGCGTGATTTTGTAAATTTGGTGAAAATCCGTCCAGTAGTTTTTTTAAAACCAAGACCAAAAAGTAGGTCACAAAAAATTAGTGATATCTATGTCCGGTCCGCGTACAAACTTCCCAGTTCGCTCTGCGGACAGGACAACGATTGGTTAATCAGCTTGCATCATGTCCGCGGACATGCGATGTGTTCGCTGATTGGATGGTGAAGAGCGTGAAGTGCGTCAGATTTTTGGAAATGCCCGCCATCTTGGATTGGCGGACAGCTGCCAGAGTCCGCGGACATCGCGGTAAAAACATATTAAAAAACACAACATTACTCTTGTCAAACTTATCAAATAATCTCTGGAGAGGTGAGGGGTGTTGAGGATGGGATGGGATATGGCTGCAAGAAGCAAAAAAACAGGTGTTTTTTGCCGCGAAAGTCTGCGAACACTTCCGATGTTCGCGAACAGTCCTGAAAAGGTTGCGGACACCTTAGCATTACAGGGTTGGTGCAATGCAGACATACCGGGGCATTCTAGCCCCAGCGGACCCGGTAAATCCCATTTGCCGGGTGTCGGTAATTATTACTCCCCATTCCCATTTGAGTCTTGTTGGACTCAATCGGAAAAGTGAGGCTGGATGCACCGGCACTATTCATCAATGGTGCCGGTGCATCCGTCGAGGTCTGCTCGCAGGTGCCGGTCCGCCCATCAGGCCAGACCTGGCAGATGGAAAGGCACCCGCGAGCAGAACTCATAGTTTGCTAGCCCTGTAATAGCAGTGCCTGTAGCTTACCGGCACCGGCAAACTTGTAATGAGGCCCAGTGTATCTATTTGAGACAGAGACAGACTCACACACCATGTATCTAACATTTGTGGGAACACAGAAAGTAGTTCTGTGTGTTAGTATGCTTTCTCAAAGGGCGCACTCCCGGGAAGGTCTGGGAATCACTTGGGGTTCACCAGGTACACATACCAGAGGTCATACAATCCCACCTGCTGCCAGAGCTCCCTAATCCTCCCTCATGCCAATAACACAGGGGACTTCTTCACACACCCTACAACAGATGAAGGTCGAACGGGGCACCAGAGGACCCCATTGAACTTAGCGAGTACACTTGGGAAGCACAATTTTCCAAGAAGCACACACACCTTTTGGGAACCCTACTTTGAATACCTATCATGGCATTCAACCAGTGTAATGGGACACCAAGATCCACAGCCTAGACGTCTACTAATGGGTTGAGCAGAATCAAGGCCCAGGTGAAACCCTATTCTCTGGCCAGAGGTGACTCCGCTTTGATGCTCATTAAGGTGCTTAGCTACATCTGGAGGGATGAAGCCTGAATGGAAGTCCTTGACGAAGCATTTCTTTTTCCCAAACTGTGCTGAGATAACAAATTCCAGAGCTTTGGTCACACAAGGTAGCCCTGAAATAGGCAAAGCATTTGATCAAATGTTATGAATTGTTTTGATTTTTTATGGAAGTGAGGTGGCGCTTGTCACCATTTCATGGCTTGGCAGAAACATCAAGAACTCCAGTGTACATTCTGTGACCTCCTGCGTTTGTTCCTCACTTGCTGAACACACTCACAACTTTCCTTTGTCTATATTCCTGATAATAAATAATCCATTGTGACCTGGACACTCAGCTGAAAGAAATATGTATCTCCTATCAGTCATTCTGTCATAAAATTCTACTGTCCTCAGTTCATATCAATATCAGTGTTTCCTTTCAATCACAACCTATCTACCTCTTACAGCATTCTTACAACCTCACCATGCTTTCTCACCCCAGCACCCAACACATTTCCACTTCCAGCAGAATCCTGAACTATCAAACTAGCTCCAGTTGCTGCACCCCCACCAGTGCCGGCAAGGGGACCCCGTGGACAGGGTGGCATTCGATCTCACTCACAAGGGCAATTGGGAGGAACTGGTATGAAGAACACAGTGCCGTGCAATGCCGGCCCTCCGTGGATTGGAAAAGTGGGGGACAGCATTGCGAAAGTATAGACACGCAAGGGGGGTGTCTACCCCTTTCAGGCCAGGACACCAACTAAAATGGTAACTCATGCTGCAGCTCCTTCTAAGACAGAGACTGAGGCCACCGCAGCCATGCTGAGGGTAGGCGGGAGGAGGTGGGGATGAAGGAATGCCATTGGTGAAAGTACTAAGGTTGAGCGCAGGCCAGCACTTATGGTAGCTTCTGCAGGAGTTAGCCCATGATTCTGATCCTGGGCAGTGGATACATTGCGGGATTTTTCTTTTTCTTTTTATATTTTTAGACTTTCAGTGGTGGTAGGTGTAAGTGGTAAATTGGTTGGGAGTACAGAGCATGGCCTGAGAGTGTGACAGGATTTACCCTGGTCTGCAAGGATGACTTAAGAGACCATCCTGGAGTCATCTGATGATCATCGAACTACATTAGAAGTCATTCCCACATCATCAGAAGTCATCACGCTGTTAAAGTCATCAGCAAATGTCTCAGAATTGTGGGTGATGATTTGGGGATGAGCTTAGGATGACTTGCTGATTATGCCAACATCATCCCTATTTTCGAAAACTCTTTGCGCCTGATGATTTTAGGATGACTTGCCGATTACTTCAAGAGCATCACAATGTTTGTCCCTGATGATTTGGGGATGATTCTGGGATGACCTGCCGATTACTTCAAGAGCATCAACATGTTTGTCCCTGATGATTTGGGGAGGATTCTGGGATGACCTACTGATTACTTCAAGAGCATCAACATGTTTGTCCCTGATGATTTGGGGAGGATTCTGGGATGACCTACTGATTACTTCAAGAGCATCAACATGTTTGTCCCTGATGATTTGGGGAGGACTCTGGGATGACCTACTGATTACTTCAAGAGCATCAACATGTTTGTCCCTGATGATTTGGGGAGGACTCTGGGATGACCTACTGATTACTTCAAGACAATCAACATGTTTGTCCCTGATGATTTGGGGAGGATTCTGGGATGACCTACTGATTACTTCAAGAGCATCAACATGTTTGTCCCTGATGATTTGGGGAGGGTTCTGGGATGACCTACTGATTACTTCAAGAGCATCGCCATGAAACATGTTTCTTCTTGATGATTTGGAGATGGCATACTGATTACTTCAGAGCATCACAGAGTTTGTAGGATGATTTGCGAACTAATACTGATTGTCATTCAGCTTTTTCTTAGTTGCAGTTGTGCTGAATGATTTTTGAATGCTTTGCTAAGCACAACGTTTTTGCATTCTTTTTAATTGCATGTAAAAAGCATAATATGCATAGGATCATTTAAATTGCAACGCCTAATGTAAAAGTGTTAAACCATAGACCAGGAATCACACTTAAAAAGCATACATGCCACAGAAATAGTTTTCTTGCAGTAATAAGTGACTGGCACATATGTAGGGGAATGTGCCGCTAAGTACTCCACAATAATCATTTTAATTAGTTCATGCACCCTGTCAAACCAAATCTATCCGTTTCAAGACACATATTCGTGGAACCTGCCATGAAGCCAATCATGAACTAAGCAACAATTATCGAACCTTAACATTTGTTATACAGTAATGAGACCACTCATTTTACATTGGCACCTATGACGTAATGACGACTGTTTTGCAGGGGTACAGCGAGCTGCACTGTCCAACATGATTGATCCCAACCATATGGGTGAATAAGGCTGCCACTGGCCGTCTACACTCTTCCAGAACGCGACTGGAGTGTTGGCTTGAAGGCAGGAGGCGGCCTTATATCGGAGGGTAAGGCCCGCACTGCCCCATTCTGTAGAACGTAACTGCCAAGATGCAGTACAATGCATCTTTGGCTGCGTGGGAGCTGGACGAGGTAGCTATGCTCTGAGATGAATGGGGATGCAGAGGTTACTCAAAACTTCAATAATCAAAGCGCCTAATCAATTATCTAAAACAGGGAGTACAACAAATTTTATTGGACGTATCATAGTAAGATCTCAACGACCTTCATAAAAAAGCACTGATTTCTACTAAAATCTTTATACTTATACATATATATATATATATATATATATATATATATATATATAATATTTTACATGGCCACTGTAGTGGCCATGTACTTATGGTTAAGTTGCTGTTTCCATAGGAAGAGCACTTTTTGGGCGGCTTATAACTTCGCTCCCCCTGGACGAATCCTCACCAAACATTGGGAAAAGAGTATATGGCCCACTCTGAATTGATTTGCAAAGTTTGGTGAGGTTTGGTAGAGGGGGGCAAAGTTATAGGGGGGGTCCCAAAACTTCTTTTTTTCCCATAGACATAATGGGAAAAAACTTTGCTCACGCCTACAGCCCAAACCGCTGGATGGATTTACACCAAATTTGGTGTAAATCCGTCCAGTAGTTTTTTTTAAAAATGACAAAAATGTAAGTGCAAAAAATTAGTGATATCTGTGTCCGCTTCGCGGACAGGACGGGGATTGGGCAAGCGCTTGCGTGATGTACTCGGACATCTGATGTGTGCTCTGATTGGCTGCCGTGAAGCGTGCAATGCGTCTATTGTGAGAGACGCCCGCCATCTTTGTTCATTGGTTCATGGAGCGTTTCACAGTAAGCTCTGTGTATTCCTCCTGCTCCCCCCCGCACATGCTCCGTGTCTCTCTCCCATTCCCCCCACCCCCGCTCATGGCCCGTGTCTCCCTCCTGTTCCCCCATCCGCCGCTCATGCCTCGTGTCTCCCTCCCGCTCCCCCCCACCCCCCGCTCATGCCCCGTGTCTCCCCTGTTCCCTCCCACCCCCGCTCATGCCCCGTGTCTCCCTCCTGTTCCCCCCCACCCCCCGCTCATGCCCCGTGTGTCTCCTGTTGCCCCCCACGCCCTGCTCATGCCCTGTCTTCCTCGTGTACCCCCACTCATGCCCCGTGCTTCCCTTGTGTTACCCGCACCCCCTGCTCATGCCCCGTGTCTCCCTTCTGTTCCCCCCACTCCCCGCTCATGCCCCGTGTCTCCCTCCTGTTCCCCCACTCCCCGCTCATGCCCCGTGTCTCCCCTGTTCCCCCCACCCTCCGCTCATGCCTCATGTCGCCCTTGTTCGCCCCCACCCACGCTCATGCTTCGTGTCTCTCTCCCGTTCCCGCCATCCCCGCTCATGCCCCGTGTCTCCCTCGTGTTCCCCCCACCCTCCGCTCATGCCCCGTGTTTCCTCTGTTCCCCCACCCCCCGCTCATGCCACGTGTCTCCCTTGTTCCACCCCACCCCCAGCTCATGCTCATGTCTCCCTCGTGTTACCCCCCGCTCATGCCCCGTGTCTCCCTCGTGTTCCCCCCACCCCCGCTCATGCCCCGTGTCTCCCTGCTGTACCCCCCACCCCCTGCTCATGCCCTGTGTGTCTCCTATTGCCCCCCAGCCCCCGCTCATGCCCCGTGTGTCTCCTGTGGCCCCCCACCCCCCGCTCATGCCCCGTGTTTCCCTCATGTTACCCCCACCCCCCACTCATGCCCGTGTGTCTCCTGTTGCCCCCCACCCCCCGCTCATGCCCCGTGTCTCCCTCGTGTTCCCCCCACCCCCCGCTCATGCCCCATGTTTCCCTCGTGTTACCCCCCACCCCCCGCTCATGCCCCGTGTGCCTCCAGTTGCCCCCATGCCCCGCTCATGCGCCATGTCTCCCTCGTGTCCCCCCCACCCCCGCTCATGCCCCATGTTTCCCTCGTGTTACCCCCCCGCTCATGCCCCGTGTTTCCCTCGTGTTACACCTCACCCCCCGCTCATGCCCCGTATGTCTGCTGTTGCCCCCCACCCCCGCTCATGCCCCGTGTCTTCCTCGTGTACCCCTCACCCCCCGCTCATGCCCCGTGTCTCCCTCGTGTTTCCCCCCACCCCCTGCTCATGCCCCGTGTTTCCCTTGTGTTACCCCCCACCCCCCGCACATGCCCTGTGTCTCCCTCCTGTTCCCCCACCCCCCGCTCATGCCCCGTGTTTCCCTTGTGTTACCCCCCACCCCCCGCTCATGCCCCGTGTCTCTCTCTTGTTCCCCCCACCCCCGCTCATGCCCCGTGTCTCCCTCCTGTACCCCCACCCCCTGCTCATGCCCAGTATCTGCCCTGTTCCCCCACCCACCCACCCCCCGCTCATGCCCCGTGTCTCTCTCTTGTTCCCCCCACCCCCGCTCATGCCCCGTGTCTCCCTCCTGTACCCCCACCCCCTGCTCATGCCCAGTATCTGCCCTGTTCCCCCACCCACCCACCCCCCGCTCATGCCCCGTGTCTCCCTTGTGTTTCCCCGCACCCCCCGCTCATGCCCCGTGTTTCCCTTGTGTTACCCCCCACCCCCCACTCATGCCCCGTGTCTCCCTCCTGTACCCCCACCCCCTGCTCATGCCCAGTATCTGCCCTGTTCCCCCCACCCACCCACCCCCCGCTCATGCCCCGTGTGTCTCCTGTTGCCCCCCACCCCCAGCTCATGCCCCGTGTCTCCCTCGTGTTTCCCCACACCCCCCGCTCATGCCCCGTGTCTCTCTCTTATTCCCCCACCCCCTGCTCATGCCCCGTGTCTCCCTCCTGTACCCCCACCCCCGCTCATGCCCCATGTCTCCCTCCTGTACCCCCCCCCGCTCATGCCCAGTATCTGCCCTGTTCCCCCACCCCCCGCTCATGCCCTGTGTGTCTCCTGTTGCCCCCACCCTCCGCTCATGCCCCATGTCTCCCTCGTGTTTCCCCCCACCCCTCGCTCATGCCCTGTGTTTCCCTCATGTTACCCCCCACCCCCGCTCATGCCCCGTGTTTCCCTCCTGTAACCCCCACCCCCCGCTCATGTCCAGTACCTGCCCTGTTCCCCCCACCCCCCGCTCATGCCCTGTATCTCCCTTGTGTTACCCCCCACCCCCCGCTCATGCCCTGTGTTTCCTCTGTTCCCCCTACCCCCGCTCATGCCCCGTGTCACCCCTGTTCCACCCCACCCCCGCTCATGCCCCGTGTCTCCCTCGTGTTACCCCCCCACCCCTGCTCATGCCCGGTGTGTCTCCTCTTGCCCCACCCACCCCCGCTCATGCCCCGTGTCTCCCTCGTGTTCCCCCCACCCCCCACTCATGCCCCGTGTTTCCCTCGTGTTACCCCTACCCCTCCGCTCATGCCCCTTGTCTCCCTTGTGTACCTCCCACCCCCCGCTGATGCCCCGTGTGTCTCCTGTTGCCCCCATCCCTGCTCACGCCCCGTGTCTTCCTCGTGTAACCCCCACCCCCGCTCATGCCCCGTGTCTCCCTCGTGTTTCCCCCCAACCCCATCTCATGCCCCGTGTTTCCCTTGTGTTACCCCCCACCCCCCGCTCATGCCCCTTGTCTCCCTCCTGTTCCCCCCAACCCCCGCTCATGCCCCGTGTTTCCCTTGTGTTATCCCCCCACCCCGCGCTCATGCCCCATGTCTACCCCCTGTTCCCCCCCGCCCCCGCTCATGCCCCGTGTCTCTCTCTTGTTCCCCGCACCCCCTGCTCATGCGCCGTGTCTCCCTCCTGTACCCCCCACCCCCGCTCATGCCCCGTGACTCCCTCCTGTACCCCCCACCCCCCATTCATGCCCAGTATCTGCCCTGTTCCCCCCTTGTGTTACCCACCACCCCCGCTCATGCCCTGTGTTTCCTCTGTTCCCCCACCCCCGCTCATGCCCTATGTCTCCCCTGTTCCACCCCACCCCCCGCTCATGCCCCGTGTCTCCCTCGTGTTACCCCCTCACCCCCGCTCATGCCCCGTGTCTCCCTCGTGTTACCCCTCCACCCCCCGCTCATGCCCCGTGTCTCCCTCGTGTTGCCCCCACCCCCGCTCATGCCCCGTGTCTCCCTCCTGTACCCCCCCACCCCCGCTCATGCCCCGTGTCTCCCTCCTGTACCCCCACCCCTGCTCATGCCCCGTGTTGTCTCCCTCATGTTCCCCCACCCCCCGCTCATGCGCCGTGTCTTCCTCGTGTTCTCCCTACCCCCCGCATAAGCCCTGTGTGTCTCCCGTTGCCCCCCACCCCCCGCTCATGCCCCGTGTCTCCCTTGTGTTCCCCCTCACCGCCCGCTCATGCCCCGTGTGTCTCCTGTTGCCCCCCACACGCCACTCATGCCTCGTGTGTCCCTCATGTTCCCCCACACCCCCCGCTCATGCCCCGTCTTTCCCTCGTGTTACCCCCCACCCCCCGCTCATGCCCCTTGTTTCCTTCGTGTTACCCCCCCACCACCCTGCTCATGCCCCGTGTGTCTCCTGTTGCCCCTCACCCCCCGCTCATGCGCCGTGTCTCCCTCATGTTCCCCCACCCCCCGCTCATGCCCTGTGTCTTCCTCATGTACCCCCCACCCCCCTGCTCATGCCCCTTGTGTCTCCTGTTGCCCCCCACCTCCCGCTCATGCCCCGTGTGTCTCCTGTTGCCCCCACCCCCTGCTCATGCCCCGTGTCTTCCTTGTGTACCCCCACCCCCGCTCATGCGCTGTGTGTCTCCTGTTGCCCCCAACCCCCACTCATGTCTCGTGTTTCCTTCGTGTTCCCCCCACCCCCCGTTCATGCCCCGTGTTTCGCTCGTGTTACCCCTCACCCCCGCTCATGCGCCGTGTCTCCCTCGTGATCCCCCCACCCCCGCTCATGCCTCATGTCTTCCTCATGTTCCCCCCACCCCCCGCTCATGCCCCTTGTGTCTCTTGTTGCCCCCCACCTCCTGCTCATGCACCATGTGTCTCCTGTTGCCCCCCCACCCCCGCTCATGCCCCGTGTCTCCCTCGTGTTCCCCCCACCCCTCGCTCATGCCCCGTGTTTCGCTCGTGTTACCCCCCACCCCCCTGCTCATGCCCCGTGTTTCTCCTGTTGCCCCCCACCCCCGCTCATGCCCCGTGTCTCCCTCCTGTTCCCCCCACCCCCCGCTCATGCCCCGTGTCTCTCTCTTGTTCACCCCACCCCCCGCTCATGCCCCATGTCTCCCTGGTTTTCCCCCCACCCCCGCTCATGCATCGTGTCTCCCCTGTCCCTCCCCACCCCCCACTCATGCCTCGTGTCTCCCTTCCATTCCCCCAACCCCTGCTCATGCCCCGTGTGTACCCCCACCCCCGCTCATGCCCCGTGTCTCCCCTGGTCCCTCCACCCCCCGCTCATGCCCCATGTCTCCCTCCTTTCCCCCCACCCCCCGCTCATGCTCCGTGTCTCCCCTGTTCCCCCCACCCTCTGCTCATGCCCCGTGTGTGCCCTGTTCCCCCACCCCCCGCTCATGCCCCATGTGCGGCCTGTTCCCCCCACCCCCCGCTCATGCCCTGTGTGTGCCCTGTTCCTCCACCCCCTGCTCATGCCTGTGTGTGCCCTGTTCCCCCCACCCCCTGCTCATGCCCCGTGTCTCCCTCCTGTTCCCCCCACCCATGCCCCGTGTTTTCCCTGTTCCCCTCACCTCCCCGCTCATGCCCCGTGTCTCCCTCCTTTTCCCCCCACCCCCTGCTCATGCCCCGTGTGTGCCCTGTTCCCCCCACCCCCTGCTCATGCCCACGTGTCTCCCCTGTTCCTCCCACCCCCCGCTCATGCCCTGTGTCTCCCTCCTTTTCCCCTACAACCCCGCTCATGCCCCGTGTCTCCCCTGTTCCACCCCACCCCCTGCTCATGCCCATGTGTCCCCCTCCTTTCCCCCCCAACCGCCGCTCATGCCCACATGTCTCCCCTGTTCCCCCCACCCCCTGCTCATGCCCACGTGTCTCCCCTGTTCCCCCCACCCCCGCTCATGCCCACGTGTCTCCCCTGATCCCCTCCACCCCCCGCTCATGGCCCTGTGTCTCCCTCCTGTTCCCCCACCCCTGCTTATGCCCTGTGTCTCCCTCCTTTTCCCCCACCTCCTACATATGCCCCGTGTGTGCCCTCTTTCCCCCCACCCCCTGCTCATGTCCATGTGTCTCCCCTGTTCCCCCCACCCCCGCTCATGCCCAGTGTCTCCCTCCTTTTCCCCTCCACCCCCGCTCATGTCCACGTGTCTCCCCTGTTCCCCTGCACCCCCCGCTCATGCCCACATGTCTCCCCTGTTCCCCCCACCCCCTGCTCATGCTCCCTGTCTCCCCTGTTCCCCCCACCCCCGCTCTTGCCCTGTGTGTCTCCTGTTGCCCCCCACCCCCGCTCATGCCCCGTGTGTCTCCTGTTTCCCCCACCCCCCACTCATGCCCTGTGTCTCCCTCGTGTTTCCCCCACCCCCTGCTCATGCCCCGTGTCTCCCGCCTGTTCCCCCACCCCCTGCTCATGCCCCATGTCTCCCCTGTTCTCCCCCACCCCCCGCTCATGCCCTGTGTCTCCCCTAGTCCCCCAACCCCCACTCATGCCCCGTGTCCCCTGTTCCCCCACCCCCTGCTCATGCCCCGTGTGTGCCCTGTTCCCCCATCCCCCGCTCATACCCACGTGTCTACCCTGTTCCCCCCTACCTCATGCCCACGTGTCTCCCCTGTTACCCCCTCCCCCCGCTCATGCCCCGTGTCTCCCTACTGTTCCCCCCACCCCCTGCTCATGGCCCGTGTCTCCCCTGTTCCCCCCCACCCCCTGCTCATGGACCGTGTCTCCCCTGTTCCCTCTCACCCCCCGCTCATGCCCCATGTGTGCCCTGTTCCCTCCCACCACCCGCTCATGCCCACGTGTCTTCCCTGTTCCCCCCACCCCCCGCTCATGCCCACGTGTCTCCCCTGTTCCCCCCCAACCCCCACTCTTGCCCCATGTCTCCCTACTGTTCCCCCCACCCCCGCTCATGGCCCGTGTCTCTCTCTTGTTCCCCCCACCCCCTGCTCATGCCCCGTGTCTCCCTCCTTTTCCCCCCCACCCCCCGCTCATGCCCCTTTCTCCCTTGTTCCCCCCACCCCCGCTCATGCTCTGTGTCTCCCTACTGTTCCCCCCACCCCCCGCTCATGCCCCGTGTCTCCCTCCTTTTCCCCCACACCACCCTGATGCCCTGTAGTGTTCACTTTATACACCCCGCCGTCTCTTTCCATGGTGACCATCTTGGTAAAAGATTTTCCTTCCTACACTGGGACGCCGGAAAAATCTTTTTTTTAACCACCCGGGGTTCCCACTTTGAGGACCTAAGATGCTAGTGGTCTTCATCTATTGAAAAGGATGTTATGGTGACGTTGCACTGATAAAAACCTATGAAATTCAGAAAATAAAATGTGTTACAGGGACGTTATGGTTAAGTTGTGCTACTAAAAACCTATGAAATTCAATGAAAAAACTTTGTTAAAGTGACGTTATGGTTCCAAGTAAACCCGAGAAACCCTTGAAATTGTAGCGAAGCAACCATAACTCGCGCCACCACCGTGCACTGCTAAGACTAACAACCACAACATCAAAGATGACATCACAAATGTCATTGATGACATCTCTGATGACATCACATGTCTGGCTCACTATTTTTTCTTTTGCTGACATATCTAGGCCACATGGTTTTCTTCAGTAACAGTCAGAAACTAAAAATGTTATTTCATTTGTAGACGTATCCTTCTAGTAGGTTCTTACAGTAATTCCCTTAGAGTACAGTCACATCATATGAAACATATACATATGGGAAAACACAAGCTTGAAAGACAGCAATCATTTTGTGCATAAAGATAATCACTAGACTTATGAGCACTTTCTGATAGTTCTGTTTTTTTTTTATGGCTGTACTTTCCCTGTATATGGTCATATTTGTATACATTGTACTCACACTACTTTCCTTAGGGTCCAATCACATCAAGTGATACATATACATAGGGTAAATAGCAGCTTTGAAACAGAGCAGTCATTTATTTGCATGAAACTAATCAGTTAAGTTATGAATTGTTTCTGCTACTACTTGTGCTTTTTTGCTAACTTCACTTTCCCTGTATATACCCATATTGGTATGTGTTCTTGTGTCTTTGGCCCTCATGCCCCGTGTTTCCCTTGTGTTATCCCCCCACCCCGCGCTCATGCCCCATGTCTACCCCCTGTTCCCCCCCGCCCCCGCTCATGCCCCGTGTCTCTCTCTTGTTCCCCGCACCCCCTGCTCATGCGCCGTGTCTCCCTCCTGTACCCCCCACCCCCGCTCATGCCCCGTGACTCCCTCCTGTACCCCCCACCCCCCATTCATGCCCAGTATCTGCCCTGTTCCCCCCTTGTGTTACCCACCACCCCCGCTCATGCCCTGTGTTTCCTCTGTTCCCCCACCCCCGCTCATGCCCTATGTCTCCCCTGTTCCACCCCACCCCCCGCTCATGCCCCGTGTCTCCCTCGTGTTACCCCCTCACCCCCGCTCATGCCCCGTGTCTCCCTCGTGTTACCCCTCCACCCCCCGCTCATGCCCCGTGTCTCCCTCGTGTTGCCCCCACCCCCGCTCATGCCCCGTGTCTCCCTCCTGTACCCCCCCACCCCCGCTCATGCCCCGTGTCTCCCTCCTGTACCCCCACCCCTGCTCATGCCCCGTGTTGTCTCCCTCATGTTCCCCCACCCCCCGCTCATGCGCCGTGTCTTCCTCGTGTTCTCCCTACCCCCCGCATAAGCCCTGTGTGTCTCCCGTTGCCCCCCACCCCCCGCTCATGCCCCGTGTCTCCCTTGTGTTCCCCCTCACCGCCCGCTCATGCCCCGTGTGTCTCCTGTTGCCCCCCACACCCCACTCATGCCTCGTGTGTCCCTCATGTTCCCCCACACCCCCCGCTCATGCCCCGTCTTTCCCTCGTGTTACCCCCCACCCCCCGCTCATGCCCCTTGTTTCCTTCGTGTTACCCCCCCACCACCCTGCTCATGCCCCGTGTGTCTCCTGTTGCCCCTCACCCCCCGCTCATGCGCCGTGTCTCCCTCATGTTCCCCCACCCCCCGCTCATGCCCTGTGTCTTCCTCATGTACCCCCCACCCCCCTGCTCATGCCCCTTGTGTCTCCTGTTGCCCCCCACCTCCCGCTCATGCCCCGTGTGTCTCCTGTTGCCCCCACCCCCTGCTCATGCCCCGTGTCTTCCTTGTGTACCCCCACCCCCGCTCATGCGCTGTGTGTCTCCTGTTGCCCCCAACCCCCACTCATGTCTCGTGTTTCCTTCGTGTTCCCCCCACCCCCCGTTCATGCCCCGTGTTTCGCTCGTGTTACCCCTCACCCCCGCTCATGCGCCGTGTCTCCCTCGTGATCCCCCCACCCCCGCTCATGCCTCATGTCTTCCTCATGTTCCCCCCACCCCCCGCTCATGCCCCTTGTGTCTCTTGTTGCCCCCCACCTCCTGCTCATGCACCGTGTGTCTCCTGTTGCCCCCCCACCCCCGCTCATGCCCCGTGTCTCCCTCGTGTTCCCCCCACCCCTCGCTCATGCCCCGTGTTTCGCTCGTGTTACCCCCCACCCCCCTGCTCATGCCCCGTGTTTCTCCTGTTGCCCCCCACCCCCGCTCATGCCCCGTGTCTCCCTCCTGTTCCCCCCACCCCCCGCTCATGCCCCGTGTCTCTCTCTTGTTCACCCCACCCCCCGCTCATGCCCCATGTCTCCCTGGTTTTCCCCCCACCCCCGCTCATGCATCGTGTCTCCCCTGTCCCTCCTCACCCCCCACTCATGCCTCGTGTCTCCCTTCCATTCCCCCAACCCCTGCTCATGCCCCGTGTGTACCCCCACCCCCGCTCATGCCCCGTGTCTCCCCTGGTCCCTCCACCCCCCGCTCATGCCCCATGTCTCCCTCCTTTCCCCCCACCCCCCGCTCATGCTCCGTGTCTCCCCTGTTCCCCCCACCCTCTGCTCATGCCCCGTGTGTGCCCTGTTCCCCCACCCCCCGCTCATGCCCCATGTGCGGCCTGTTCCCCCCACCCCCCGCTCATGCCCTGTGTGTGCCCTGTTCCTCCACCCCCTGCTCATGCCTGTGTGTGCCCTGTTCCCCCCACCCCCTGCTCATGCCCCGTGTCTCCCTCCTGTTCCCCCCACCCATGCCCCGTGTTTTCCCTGTTCCCCTCACCTCCCCGCTCATGCCCCGTGTCTCCCTCCTTTTCCCCCCACCCCCTGCTCATGCCCCGTGTGTGCCCTGTTCCCCCCACCCCCTGCTCATGCCCACGTGTCTCCCCTGTTCCTCCCACCCCCCGCTCATGCCCTGTGTCTCCCTCCTTTTCCCCTACAACCCCGCTCATGCCCCGTGTCTCCCCTGTTCCACCCCACCCCCTGCTCATGCCCATGTGTCCCCCTCCTTTCCCCCCCAACCGCCGCTCATGCCCACATGTCTCCCCTGTTCCCCCCACCCCCTGCTCATGCCCACGTGTCTCCCCTGTTCCCCCCACCCCCGCTCATGCCCACGTGTCTCCCCTGATCCCCTCCACCCCCCGCTCATGGCCCTGTGTCTCCCTCCTGTTCCCCCACCCCTGCTTATGCCCTGTGTCTCCCTCCTTTTCCCCCACCTCCTACATATGCCCCGTGTGTGCCCTCTTTCCCCCCACCCCCTGCTCATGTCCATGTGTCTCCCCTGTTCCCCCCACCCCCGCTCATGCCCAGTGTCTCCCTCCTTTTCCCCTCCACCCCCGCTCATGTCCACGTGTCTCCCCTGTTCCCCTGCACCCCCCGCTCATGCCCACATGTCTCCCCTGTTCCCCCCACCCCCTGCTCATGCTCCCTGTCTCCCCTGTTCCCCCCACCCCCGCTCTTGCCCTGTGTGTCTCCTGTTGCCCCCCACCCCCGCTCATGCCCCGTGTGTCTCCTGTTTCCCCCACCCCCCACTCATGCCCTGTGTCTCCCTCGTGTTTCCCCCACCCCCTGCTCATGCCCCGTGTCTCCCGCCTGTTCCCCCACCCCCTGCTCATGCCCCATGTCTCCCCTGTTCTCCCCCACCCCCCGCTCATGCCCTGTGTCTCCCCTAGTCCCCCAACCCCCACTCATGCCCCGTGTCCCCTGTTCCCCCACCCCCTGCTCATGCCCCGTGTGTGCCCTGTTCCCCCCATCCCCCGCTCATACCCACGTGTCTACCCTGTTCCCCCCTACCTCATGCCCACGTGTCTCCCCTGTTACCCCCTCCCCCCGCTCATGCCCCGTGTCTCCCTACTGTTCCCCCCACCCCCTGCTCATGGCCCGTGTCTCCCCTGTTCCCCCCCACCCCCTGCTCATGGCCCGTGTCTCCCCTGTTCCCTCTCACCCCCCGCTCATGCCCCATGTGTGCCCTGTTCCCTCCCACCACCCGCTCATGCCCACGTGTCTTCCCTGTTCCCCCCACCCCCCGCTCATGCCCACGTGTCTCCCCTGTTCCCCCCCAACCCCCACTCTTGCCCCATGTCTCCCTACTGTTCCCCCCACCCCCGCTCATGGCCCGTGTCTCTCTCTTGTTCCCCCCACCCCCTGCTCATGCCCCGTGTCTCCCTCCTTTTCCCCCCCACCCCCCGCTCATGCCCCTTTCTCCCTTGTTCCCCCCACCCCCGCTCATGCTCTGTGTCTCCCTACTGTTCCCCCCACCCCCCGCTCATGCCCCGTGTCTCCCTCCTTTTCCCCCACACCACCCTGATGCCCTGTAGTGTTCACTTTATACACCCCGCCGTCTCTTTCCATGGTGACCATCTTGGTAAAAGATTTTCCTTCCTACACTGGGACGCCGGAAAAATCTTTTTTTTAACCACCCGGGGTTCCCACTTTGAGGACCTAAGATGCTAGTGGTCTTCATCTATTGAAAAGGATGTTATGGTGACGTTGCACTGATAAAAACCTATGAAATTCAGAAAATAAAATGTGTTACAGGGACGTTATGGTTAAGTTGTGCTACTAAAAACCTATGAAATTCAATGAAAAAACTTTGTTAAAGTGACGTTATGGTTCCAAGTAAACCCGAGAAACCCTTGAAATTGTAGCGAAGCAACCATAACTCGCGCCACCACCGTGCACTGCTAAGACTAACAACCACAACATCAAAGATGACATCACAAATGTCATTGATGACATCTCTGATGACATCACATGTCTGGCTCACTATTTTTTCTTTTGCTGACATATCTAGGCCACATGGTTTTCTTCAGTAACAGTCAGAAACTAAAAATGTTATTTCATTTGTAGACGTATCCTTCTAGTAGGTTCTTACAGTAATTCCCTTAGAGTACAGTCACATCATATGAAACATATACATATGGGAAAACACAAGCTTGAAAGACAGCAATCATTTTGTGCATAAAGATAATCACTAGACTTATGAGCACTTTCTGATAGTTCTGTTTTTTTTTATGGCTGTACTTTCCCTGTATATGGTCATATTTGTATACATTGTACTCACACTACTTTCCTTAGGGTCCAATCACATCAAGTGATACATATACATAGGGTAAATAGCAGCTTTGAAACAGAGCAGTCATTTATTTGCATGAAACTAATCAGTTAAGTTATGAATTGTTTCTGCTACTACTTGTGCTTTTTTGCTAACTTCACTTTCCCTGTATATACCCATATTGGTATGTGTTCTTGTGTCTTTGGCCCTCATTACAACCCTGGCGGAAATCGAAAAACGATGGCGGAAATGCAATACCGCCATCGAATAGCGCTCGGTGCGACTATGACCCGTCACCGTAAAGTACGATGCCATTAGCGACACCGTAGTGAACGCCAACGCTAACTGCACCAAGTACGCGCGCGCGCGCCATGCCAAACCGTAATCAGCACCATGGCGCAAGGGTACGCGAATTCCGACCCTAGCGGACATGTACTTAACGCCATCAAGCATGGCGGAAAGTACCATTCCGCCATGGTGAGAAGTACGGCATCGCGAATCAACCGTAAACGGCCCCACTGAGTGCCTGTACACCGCTCCCTGGCCACATAGTACAACTCCCCGTAGGTGCAACGAAGTCACAATGCAACCAGTGAAATGTACAAGTCACCCATGCATGCCAACGAACAAAAGAATCACAAGAGGGGCCAATGGGAGCTGCAGGGCACAGATGGCACGAATACAGAAGCTATACCAATGGACATGACCCCAGTCTCCCACCAAGAAACGCACGCAAACACAGGCACCTGTGACCAGCAATATTCCGATAATCACATCATTCCACCAATCCACCTGGCTGACCGGCATCTGTTACACAAAACTTAATCCCCCGCCCCTGAGCATGACATCATCCAAACAGTCATATTGGCAGCCCTCACCCCTGACCTCACTGGGCTTCGTAGGCAAACGCGCCCAGCACAGTACCACGCAACTATACTCCGAAGCTGGAACCCAATGCAGATCTCCTCACAATACATCGCTCCCCAAATAGGAATATGCCACATCACTTGCAAAGAAGAACGCTACACGGCCCATATCAGAATAGAAATTTAATGCACAACAAATTCACCAAGCCCATACAGCCATTAGGCCATGAACTCCAAAACACATTTCACCATTGTGGGCTGCATCCGCAAGAAATGACCAGCTACTTCTTGTGTGACGCCCTGTTCCTTCATGGTACACAGGGGCTACATTCCGTACGAAAAGGCAACATGGAAGCGCCTAGAACCGCAGGGCCGTCCCAATAGGGAGGCACTAGTCCAGCTGAAAGGCCGAAATGTTGCTCCGAGCCACTAGTACTGCGTAAGGGCATGTGGCCCATTGGCGATCGTCCCATAAGATCGTAATGCTGCTCCACTGATTAACACGAAGCAGCAGGTGTCGGGAGTAAAACCCATCTGCAGGAGTGGCATACAGATGGCAGTGGCAAAAGGGGAGGAGATACCTGTCAACCAAAAGAAAAGAAAAAGAAAAGAATGGCCATCAGAACTACATCCGAACAACTCACCTCAATGATCACACTAAATCCACAGCCATATGCATGCTAGCCCACTCCAAAGGATCATCACCACCCCAAAACCACTTGCGACTCATAACTATCCATATCGAGGTGAAAACACCATCACAAACGAGTGTACCTGTGCATGCGTCTGTGAAAACAGAATCCATCAGATGGGATTGGTAACGTGCATGGACACAAGTGTCTGAAGGCGCGTCGAGACAGGGAGGGCTCAACAAGGCCAGATAGACGATGGTCCCACTATGGCAGCCCTGCATCACATAGCGCAGGGGAGGCGGACAGATTCCAAGAAGCCCTGTACATGGCAAACACCGTATCAAATCATCTGCCCATGCATCCATTCATCATTCCCTCATCCCGTAATGATAACGCCTGTTACCATACTCACATAACATGTGAGAATTCCATTGAGTCTGTGCGTTATGCAGCCTGCAAAATCCACTGTGCCCCAGCCCGTAATTCCAGTGTTGTGAAGTAACATGTATTTGGGAACGTCCGGCCTCATCATCCACTTCGCTATTGCGCATCCCAAACTATTCATATCAATCATTGCATCCTCGCCATGGCCCCTGTCCCAAGGACACTGAACAATAGAACGTTATATTTGCAGTCAGACCTGTGGGCATCTCCTCGCCGCTAGCTGAAGACCGAAAGCGCCGCCCTTCGAATTCCTCATTTGCAACATCACGTCGAAAAGGCATCTGTGGCCGCTTGAAATCACAAATGAATCCATCTAGTGCGGCTGTGTGTGAAAATGGCAACTGCCTTCACTCACAAATGGGAGGCCCCGCCCGTCGGTGAACCTCGGTACAGTGATGCATGAGGGTCCACCGTTACTCGAGTACTACGTTCCACTGACCCTTCACAAGTCTGTTCGCGACTGCAAAGAATGCATGTGAAACAATGGGACCATAGCCGAATGAACATATCAACCAATGTTACACGGCCATCGGGTACTAATACATGATTGCAATAGCAAGATGCCATTCCTCGAATTGCAGCGTTGTGTGCGGGACGTGCTCGCCCAAAGGGGAGAGCAGCTTGCACAGGTGGAATGAATCACCACAGGTGGAGGCCATACAGCCTGAAAACACATAAATTGCACGCCCAGTCTCCTCCCACAACCACTCCGAAATGCTACCGGCAGGACTCGCGATGTTGGCCCTGGGGGACCTGATAGCACTGCAAGTACTCCAACTCCAAGAAGAAGACGAACACCAACTACAACCGGCCGCACGGAGGAGACGCAGGAGGAGGAGGAGGGCAAGGCAGGGCCAGCAAGGGCTGCCAGCACAGCCACTACCACCACGCAGGCAGCCCACAATCCCACGCCTCCGAGCACATCCGTTCAACCTCACTGATGAGCAGATCCACACCCTCTACCGTTTGGACCGGGACACCATAGCCGCCATTGTGGACATGACACAGGCTGACCTTGTCAGCATGATAGATAGCCCAACCGCCATCCCACCCCTACTGAAGGTGGTGTCTGTACTCCACTTCCTGGCCACAGGCACCTACCAGCACACAGTCGGACAGTTGCATGGCATTTCTCAGCCACTGTTCTCACGGACACTATTGCAAGTGCTCGATGCCCTCCTGCAGCACGCAGACGACTACATCTCTCTACCACGCTCGGAGCAGGAAATTACCAACACAAAAGTGGGATTCCATGCACTTGGCGGCATACCGGGTTGCATTGGTGCCATCGACTGCACCCATGTGGAATTGGTCGTCCCACATGCCATGGAGGCCCAGTACCGCAACCGAAAACAATTTCATTCACTGAATGTACAAATGGTGTGTGACTCCAACAGGATCATTACACATTGTTGTGCCCGATTCCCTGGATCAACCCATGATTCTATGGTCTTGAGGAACTCTACAATACCACGCTACATGGAGCGACACGCAGGGAACAGATCCTGGCTACTCGGTGAGTCTCATTTCATGCATGATGATGTGGGGTATGTGATGCGGCAATGACCTGGCAGGAAGGGGGGGGGGGTGCGTACGTAGCAATGGCATTCCACATAATTCATTTATCATCCACATACAGGTGATGCCGGATATCCACTGAAGAGTTGGCTCCTCACACCAGTCCGGAACCCACGGGACCAGCATGAGGAGGACTACAACCATGCCCACTCACGTACCCGTGTAGTCATTGAACAGGCATTCGGCCTACTGAAGACTCGTTTCCGGTGCCTCAGCAGGTCTGGCGGGGCACTCCTGTACCGCCATGAGAAGGTTGCAAAGATGGTGATGGCATGTGTCATGCTCCACAACATGTGCGTACGTAGAAATGTGCCCATGCCCCCTGACGCAGAACTGCAAGCACCTGAAGATGGTCATGATGAGGGTGGGGATGTGGCAGCACCTCAAGGAGTCTGCGAGGCACAGGAGGGCCGTGAAATTCGTCAGCATCTCATAGATGCATGCTTCTAGCACTCACGCCTGGTGGCTGATACATGGACACGGGACTCGTGGCACTGTGTGTGTCTGGTACATGCACAATATGGACTGTACGCCTATGATGGCCTAGTACACAAAGATCATTGTCCACACATCTCATTGTTTGATCGTGCATTGTTTATGGCATATGTGATATCATGTTGAACACCCTATCGACCCGCCACCCAAGTGAGCCCAACACACCCCCTCCACCCTCCTACCTCCCCCCCGAACACCAGTGTCCAAAGATGCTCATTGTCAGTGGGCAGTCGCTATTGCAAGCCCCCTCTGCGGGTATCAGGGGCACCCCTGCCTGTGGAGCGCAGGTTCCTCCCAGATCTACGTTGGGGGCTGCCCTGGACGGAACTTGCAACGGATGATGTCTCTGCCTGCTCACGTCCATGCATGTCCCTAAGGGTTTGTGAGAGCTCAGTGAGCACACGGCGCACTGCGGCAAGTTCGGCACATACGTCTTTGGACGTCGCATGCAGTTCCCCCCTCAGGCTCTCGGTGCTTCTCTCCATTTGGACTCTCAGGCTCTCGGTGCTACTCTCCATTTGGACTCTCAGGCTCTCGGTGCTACTCTCCATTTGGACTCTCAGGCTCTCGGTGCTACTCTCCATTTGTGCCCTAAGTGTCTCAGTTGATGTTTCTATGTCTGCCTTAGTGCCCCCACATCCATCGGCATGGTCCTTGAGGAGCGTGGCCAGTTGCTGCTGTTGCACGATTAACTGGTCGAGGGACTGTTGCCTCTTCTGGGCCATGGCCATTTGCGGTGGTGTCACAGAGGGGCTGTTCGCCTCATGTTGCCCTGCCACAGGGCTTGTGGGGGATGGCCAGTCGTCGTCTTGTGGGTGCCCCTGCGTGGTATCCTCATGGTGTACGGGATGGAACAGACAGGGGGATTGGGACAGGTCATGGATGGATCTGACTTCGACATCCCCGTCTTCTGTGTCGGAGCATGCTGCCATTAATGGGGTGTCACCTATGGTGCTGCTGCCACCAGAGGCAGTACCTTCTGTGGCATCCATTGGGGGGACCTGTGGTGGTGCTGTTGTGGGCATGCTGGCTGCTGGGGTGCCTGTTGATGTTCCCTCCTGTGTGCTGCCACTTGATTTGTGCTGCTGCCGTGTCTTGATGCGTGCAGCTGAGGTGGAGGGTCTTTGGCCGTCGGTCTTGGCCCTCTTTGCAGGTGTGCTGGTAGGGGTGTCCTGGAGCTCGTCGTTTGGATCGGACCCTGTGGTGGAGTAAAGGAGGGCGAGCGTTATTAATGGGTCTGTGGGAATTGGAATGGCAATGTATCACATGCATTGGGGTGGTACCTGAGGGTGATTTGGGTCGGGGCCTTGGAGGTGCTTTCATTTGTGTGTGGAGTGAGGGTGCAGTTGTTTGGCAGCCTGCAGTTAGGGTGTGCCTGCTGCACGTGTAGTGGGTGTTTTTGGGGTTTTTACTTATTTATGTATTTATTGTGTGTTTTAAAGTGCGCTATCCGGCCAATGTGTGTGGACGTTCTCCTGGCCATGTGTTGCTGTTGCGCTATGTGGACACATGTGAGTCACATGATTGGACATTGTGGATTTGGCATGGTTTTATTTGGGCCACCTACCTGATTCTCCGGATGTCTGCACTCCTTTCTCCATCCCTCCGACTCCCTCTATGCTCTCCATTCCAATGGTGGAGGCACAGATTTCTTCCCAGTTGGTCAACTTGATGGGTGATTCCGACCCTCCCCCGGTGGCTGTGGCAATGTTGCGGTTGGCAGAAAGTATGCTACGGACGCGTATCCGCAGGTCGTCCCACCGCTTCCTGCATTGCTGTGGGTTGCGGGGTGCGGTCCCCACCGCACTTACCCGCTGTGCCACCAGGGCCCATATGGCCTTCTTGTTCGCAAGTGCCGTCCTGGTCATTTGCGTGGAGAAGACGGCGGCGGCATTCTCCTGGAGGGTCTCTGTGAGTACGGTGAGTTCCTCACGGGAGAAGTGGACCTGCCGCTTGCGGTCGCACGCTTTCTTCGCTACTTTTCCCATTTTTCTTGGTTTCACTAGGGTGGATGACGGGTTGGGATGTGTCTCAGGGTGGTGTTTTTAGTGGTTGTGTGTATTTTGTGGTTTTATAGGTGTACGGGGTGTTGTTTCCCGTTCCGGGCCCATGTTTTTACTTCCGTTTCCGTATATTTACGGTCGCCGTACTTTCCGGTTGGCGCTCACTGCGGTGTCCGCTATGATGGGTGGCGGTATTGCACCTAGGGCGCCGTACGGCGGCGGTGTGGGCCGTTTTGGGGTCATTTCCGCCATCGCGGACTTTGCACTTCCGCCATGGCGTGGTGCTCGTGCCCGATGGGTCGGAATGGGCCGCACTTTGCTCGATCGTGCAATGGCGGAAACGCTATTCACGCTGTGGCGGTCCGGTCAGTCGCTTTCCGCAAGGGTCGTAATGTGTGTTTTGTCTATAGTAATGCAATTATGTAATAGATGGGTTTTATAAGCTACTTATTACATATTTCACAGTACACAAAAATGTATTAAGAAAACAATTATCATTTCATTATTCAACATATTAACATTACGAATATCATACCTTCATCTTGTACGCTGCACACAATTGTTATGTTTCTGTATGAGTAGCTTAGTATACTAGATAGAACCCCATAATAGGATGCTATTTATATCAATGCATCGTTCAATGCACTTATTAGGGTATATTTCTTGCAATGATTCTTGACACTTTTTTCGCAACACAATAAGAATCCCTTCTACACATATTTCATGAGAAGTACATACACATGTGATGTCATCAGTGATGTCATCAATGACATTTGTGATGTCATCTTTGATGTCCTGGGTGTTAGTCTTAGCAGTGCACGGTGGTGGGGCGAGTTATGGTTGCTTAGCTTACCATAACTGGCGAATTTCAAGGGTTTTTCGGTTTTACTTGGAACCATAACGTCCGTTTAACAAAGTTTTTTCACTGAATATATATATATATATATATATATATATATATGTGTATATATATATATATATATATATATATATACATATATATAGGCGTTTTCCGCAATCTATTTTACTATAAAGCTAGCCTCATGAAAACTTTGTCTGCTTACGTTACTTAACATCTGTACATGTGCGAATTGACTTTAATAATTTCATTGTTTCTTCAGCTTAAGCCTTTTCATCTTGAGCCCAAGATGTTGCTT
The DNA here is from genome assembly GCF_040938575.1 of Ambystoma mexicanum. Classification (NCBI taxonomy): domain Eukaryota; kingdom Metazoa; phylum Chordata; class Amphibia; order Caudata; family Ambystomatidae; genus Ambystoma; species Ambystoma mexicanum. Next base: position 1,415,004,023 of record NC_090934.1, on the reverse strand, counting down.
ATCTTTGATACTTTCTTGATGTCTTATAGAATATCTGCATTCTCTTGTCTCTGCACCTCTCCTATGTACGTCAGCTTGACTCTCGCATTTTGTCACCAATCTGCTCTCTCATGCAATCGTCCTTTTCCTTCTGGGTTTTCATTCAAATACCCATCATACCGTCTTGGATGCAGGTATGGTTTTCTCAACGGGAACCTTGCCTCCAGGATTCTCTTGGGTATGGGCACTTCAAGCTATCGCTTGATTTTCACACTCTGGTACCCAACATGTAGGCAATATGGGCGAGCTGGTTGAAGTGGGGTACTTAGCCCCTTCTCTACTCTTGGGACTGGAAAATGCTAATGACCTCCAGAAGTACTTTTTATGTAAGTAAATGCCTGCAGTGTCTATATGCAGACAAAACCTACCCTGGGCTTTTTGTGGAATATGTTTGAAAATCTATGAGATATAACTACTGGGGGAGCTGGTTAACAGAAATTGTGCCCCCCCCCAAACCCTTGGATCAACAAATACAAAATCCTGAAGATGGACCTGCCAGCCAGCTACAAGACCTGTTTATTGCTACCTTAATGGTGCGACGTGCTATTCGCAAAGAGAGACCGCTGTGAAAATGAAGTTGCTCCATCCACGGAGTAAAATGACTCAATCAGAGGCCAGCCTCTTCTGTTTGCCAGGCCATGTCCAGCCGGATCAATCGGAAAGGTATGTGTCAAGTGTTATATGTCCATTAAGGATGAGCCTATCCGTTCATGTGCAAATAGCAAGACCCCCAGGGTCTAACTATTGACAGCGCCCTGTCAATACCCAACGCAATCCCATTCAACCAAACAAGGAATTAAAGACTTGCCAAAATCATTACCTTCTCAAATCCCCGGGGCCCGCGCCAGCCCCAGTCCAAGTAGTCAACGTGTGGCAGTTCGTTAATTCTGGTATTGATTCAATAACAAAGAAAATTAAGAGCAGTGTCTCCAAGAAAGACCCCATTTGTTAGCTGTTATTAAAAAACAGTTTGTTTAATAGAATTAATTGGTTTTACATGTTTTTTTTCTTATTAATTCTGAAAACCGTGAAACTAGAAATGATTAACAGGAATATTTTATTAGCAGGATGATAATTAATATTTCAGATCTGTGCGTCCCTTCTGTTTAACCAAACCTTTGGAATTATTTCATGTTTGCCTCATTTACAGTCAAGCGGCTGTGCTTTAATATTAACCAATATTTCCATCCCTATTTCATTTAAAAGTTCAACGGTTGATTCTGTAATTAAGATTGCAAATCGGTTTTCCGCTTTGCAGTGTAATCAGGGAAAGTCGTACGATTTGAAATTACAGCCAGTGCCGTCCTTTTGAAATGAGCAAACGCTTGGATCACAGGCCCTACCAATGTAACATAACACGGCGTGAAAGGCAGGAGGGGGCCTTGCGACTGTAGTGTAAAGACACTCTACCAGGGCATTGCCTGTCTCGAACAAGGGGCTGTATGACCACGTTGCAGGGTGTAAACAGAAAGTACACGACAATGAACACCTCATTAGTGTGGCATTGGATGTGCTGGACCGCCGAGATGCGGGAGCAGCTGGGACAGTAAACCCAGACGTCACTTCCTGTGGACATGAAGTGATGGAAAAGAAACTCTACCAGGGCATTGACTGGCTCGAACGTTAGACTGTGTGACCACGTTGCAGGGTGTAAACAGAAAGTGCAAGACAATGAACACCTCATTAGTGTGGCATTGGATGTGTTGGACCGCCGAGATGCGAGATGCGGGAGCAGCTGGGACAGTAAACCCAGACGTCACTTCCTGTGGACACAAAGGGACAGGAAGTGGTGCAAAAGAAACTCTACCAGGACATTGCCTGACTCCAAAGTAGGACTGTATGAGACCGTTGCCGGGTGTACACAGAAAGTACAAGATAATGAGCACCTCATTAGTGTGGCAATGGATGTGCCGCATACTTGCCAACATTCTGTGACCAAAAAGATGTAGGATTTTTCAAGTTTCAAAAATGATACCTAGCATAACAATGACATCACAGGAAATTACACAGCATGCATTGTTGGCGCCACTGGAGCATTCTCAGCAGCAGCACCTTTCCCTTTTGTTTTTGACACACAGAGGACAGCGTTTTTTAAAATTGTAAACGTGCTTGGTGTGTTGTGCAGTGTTGCCTTTGTTTTTTGTACTTTCTGTGGCTTACTCACACGTCGCTGTTATTTGATTTTTAAACCACAAAGCTCTTTGCGGTGCGCTTCCCTAATAATAATTAACATAGAAAAGACTCTATGGTAATTAGGGCAAAGTCATTCCAGCGCCTAAGAAGTGCATGCCTTTAGCGCTATTGTTTATTGTTTATTATTTATAGAGCGCGCCTGGCCGTTAAGCAACTGGGCGCTTGCAGTGAAATAGATCTTAGGTTACAGGTGCATGACTCAGTTACATTTCTTAGGTTACATACATATATTACCGTTCCATTACATTTCTTAAGTTACAGTGTCATATATTACAAGCTCATATGTCGAGCACTACTTACAAGGCATATATACTTACAAGAGAGATATATTACATTTATATTAATCTTTTGTGTAACACTGTCGGATGACTTGCAGTATAGCTAAGTTACAGTTACACTGTTTGCAATGAGAATACAAAGTTTTTGGTATGGTTGGGGCATTTAGCGGTCGTTATTTTATATAATGTGCAGCAGGGCTATAATGTGCAGCAGGGCGCTGAAGACACACAACACGTTTAAAAGTTGACTTACCTTATGACAGAGAGTTGAGTCGTCCGGGCTGACACAGTGAATCAACTTAGCTGAGGCACCGCCGCGGGATCACGGCACGTCACTGTCACGCTGACGCTAGCTCTGAGTACTACCAGCGGTGCGCGGAGTCACACGGCCCATCCCTGAGATTTTGATTGATGACAAGCGCACGCCTCTATCATCAATCAAAATCTGAGATGGGCCGTTGTGCCCCTTGGATGCTGCTGTGCTCTGGGCCTCAGGCAGACAGGCCTGAAAATCCGTAGTTCTGCCAGGAAAGTCGGTAGGCGGTAGGACTGCTTAAAAAGCGATATCCTACCGCCTAAATCGGTAGGGTTGGCAAGTATGGTGCCGGACAGCGAAGATGCGGGAGCAGCAAGGACAGTGGCCAAGACGTCACTTCCTGAGGACTTAAAGGAACAGGCAGTGATGCAAGTGAAGTGGATTTCATTGTCAGAACCATCCGGGAAGACATTTGAAAGCTAGCTACTCATCTGTACTCACAAACTGCTTAATAAGGAACCCTCCCGATTTAGGCAGGAGACTCCTGATTTTTCTAAATATTGCTTATTTTTACTTTCTCCCTCCTAAATTAATTCAAACCACAACACAATCCAATAGGAACATTAAGTTATCCCGCTTTCTGTGACATAATCTCCCTACCAGGTACTCCAAAATCTTGTCATGTATGAATTAAAAAGGTATGTCCTGCCATCAGATGCTCTTAATAGAATATGTGGTGCAGGTTGTGCTTTGTTTTAATTCAGACGGTAAAGGGTCCTTCCAAGCGGACTCCATACTTGGTTAGCCTAACCCGGTCCTCAAAGTATTGACCAAAGGGAGGTGTGTTTATTGCGCTCAGATTTAGTGCCAGTGGAGGTGACTTTGAGTAATGTCTACTGCCGTTCTGGACTTTGTGGCTCCTACAAGTGACAGCGCCTGGGACTGGGAACCAGCATCGCCAACCCCTAATCCCTCTTTGCAATATCTATGTGGGGTTAACTTTTGGAGTAAATTGCACTACCAGGTATCGCCAACCAGCGCCCTTAGGTTGTACGACAGGGGTTAGTAATCAAACACAGCATGCATATTTTGACCCCCAGGGGAATTCAGCATTTCCCCTCCCGGTGGGTTATCTAATAGAGGTTATCTCCCCCTTAGGTAAGTGGTCTTCAAACTGTGGGGGCGGCTCCCCTTGGGGGGCACGAAGGATGACGAAAAGGGGTGCAAGTCTCTTTAAAAAGCTAGTACGGTCACTGCTATTGATAGAAAATATAAGCAGCTATCGTATCTAAGGGGCCCGGCAACAATATTTTTACTCAAGGAGGTTGATGGGGGGGCTTGACAACAAAGGTTGCTCAGCCTGCACATTTTTTTAAATGCCACTGCCTTAGTTTGTTGTCTCAGGTTTTACTTTGGCTCCTGCTAAGACTCCTCTACACCAGTTTAGGAGCAGCCTCCCGGCCCAGGTCTCCAAGAACTCCACTCCAGGCAGGTCTTACTTCCTTGATCGCCCCCTTCAGCTCTTGTACATTCTTTGCCTTCTGTTTGCCCACCTTCAACTTTCTGTCTCCCTTCCGCTCGTCACTTGTTTCTTTCCCTTTCCTCTGGCGTTCCTCCTCATCCTCCTCCCCTCTGTCCCTCTTCATTTCTTTCACTTATTTTTCCTCTTCACCACTTTAATCTCTCTCTATAAATTCCTCCTCTTCCTCTGCTCTGCTTTTTCCCAAGTTCCGCAGTTCTGCCACACTGACCTACATATGTAGATATTCTTTCTCCCTTCTCTGCCTTCTCTCCGTTCCTTGGCTGTACTCTCTGTCCTTTACGCCTCTGACTCCGCTCATAGTCCGACCCACTTTTAGCAGACCATACTTCCTCTATGTGTAGCCCACGTTTATACCATGGCGGTATAATCAAGTGGTCTCATAAATGAAAACATCAATTGCTCAGGTTTGAGTACTGGGCTTTGTGACTGGTGTGTATTTAGTCTGACTATAATGCATCCATGTGAGATGCTGGTGAGGTAAACCAGCCCATGCCTCTATGTACCAAGGCTCTGTTATGGTCATCCACTAGCTTGAAATCAGGCGGCACATCCCTTCCAGTTGGCCAACTTCGTGATGGTGGATTCAGTGTCTGTACTTTCCTCTTTGAAATCACTAGTTTCACTTGAACTAGGGTGTGCTCTCATGTCATGGGGTGGAAAGGTTTTATGAGGATTCCCCTGAAATTAACCGGCAAACCTGTTCCCAGTGTCCATGTATCTCAGCTGCATATGCTGTTGAAAAATTGTGGCTTGCGGAGCTCCAAGATAACGGGATCTTGGGCAGCAGGTCCCGAAGACACTAGCCTTCCTATTTCAAAACCTGGATCATGTTTCCTGGGACACAGTGGGTATATCAGGGTACAATCCAATAAGTGACATATGAGGCACAGCTTAAACTGGGGACCCTGGAGAATCCCCCATATGCTGCCTCAAGGCTCAGTATTGTGGGGTGGGCAGTGGTCTTGTTGGGATGCACATACAGCGTCCCAGCCAGGCAAACAGTTTCCGATTGAGAAGAATTTATTAGCACAAAATATTGGGGGAATAGACCAAGGGTTGTGCAGCAGAAGGTGTGTGTATTGCTTTTAGTTAGTTTTGACACATTTTAGATGCTCACAAATAGCAGCATGGAAAGAGCAACAAATGTACTACTGTTGTGGTTTCAGAGGTTATAGGTAGGGCAGTATTTTAACACCAGGGTTTAGTTGATGTATTCAAAGTTATGAACGGCAGTGAGATGCGGGAAGATTAGGAGCAGGTGGAAGATGGAGTCTGAATGGTACTTTGGTAGAAGTGATGTCAGGGTGTTGCTCCTCCAGAACAATCAAGGACAACATTGGCTCTCTTTCCCCTGCACTCCCTGATCTCTGCAACCACTCTTTTGCCACTGGATCTTTCCCATCCTCCCTCAAGCACTCCCTTGTGCGCCCCTTCTGAAAAAACCTTCAGTAGACATACCTGTCCAGCCAACTACCACCCTATTTCTTTCACCCACTACCGTGGGAAACTGCTGGAGAAGCTTGCCTTTCCACAACTTACCTCACACACTGAACTTGTTGGTGGTCTCCACAACCATCAATCTAGAGTCCGACCATCCAGATGAATGGAAACTGCTCTTCTGAACACCTGTGAAGAAGTGCTTGCATCTCTGAACTCTAACTCTCCAGCTGTCCTCATCCAACTCGATCTCTCCTCTACCTTCAATACCGTTAACCTTTCCATCCTCATGAAACGGCTCCATGATACCCTTGGGATCCCGGAGCGGGCACTGGACTGGCCTACCTCCTTCCTAACTGACCGTTCATCCCAAGTCATTTTGGGCACCTTCTCCTCACCTACTTTGTTCTCCACCTGTGGTGTCCCCCAGGGCTCAAACCGCTCTGCCTTGCTCTTTAACACTTACCTTGCTCAGCTAGCACTCCTCATTTCCTCCTTCTCCGCCAACTTCCAGTGCTATGCAGATGTTACACAACTCTTTTTCAAACTCCCTGCTGACCCTCTTGCATCTACCATCATCCCAGACTGCCTATCTGCCATCCAGTCCTGGTGAACTTCCAACAATCTCTGCCTCAATGACAGCAAGACTGAGATCATTTCCATTGGTACCCCAGCTCCCTCCTTTTTCCCTCACTCTGGCCATCCTCTATGGGCTCTCCCCCTGCTCCTTCTTCTGAAGCCAGAAACCTTGGAGTTATCTTCAACTCCTCTCTCTCCTTTACCCTCACACTCAGGACATTGCCAAGAAGTCCCACTTTCAACACTTCCTTCTCAAAGAAATTCTCCCTTTTCTCACTTTCCCCGAGAAGCTCAATGTTACCCGAGCCCCGGTTCTCTCTAGGCTTGACTAATGCTATAGCCTTCTCCTGAATCTACCTTGTGCTACTTTACAACCCGTACAGCTAATCCAGAATACGGCACAAGATGTATCCTTGGCTTTAAGCCCAGGGGCCGCATCTCTCCGGCCCTAAAATCTCTCCACTGGCCCTGGGTTGTGGCACAGATTAAATTCAAATCCTGCTTCATAATCCACAAGTCTATCTGGGGCCTAGGACCACACAATTTGCAACTTTCCCTTACTAAATACTCTCCTTCTAGACCTCTGCGGTCCTCTGCCACCAACTCTCGGTGTCTAAAGCGTTTCACTAAACAGACGACCGGAGGCCGATAACTTTCTTCAGCTGGCTCCCTCTTATAAATATAATTATTATAATGTATAATTATAATTGGTTATTTATAATGCGCTTAATACAAAAGAGGTTTCTAAGCGTGGACCCAGGATTCAAACCTGTTTTGCTCTATGTCAACATGCCTACAGGATGAGCGTGTTTGCCACTGAGCTATACTACCCGTGCCTGTTCTTATGGAACAGCCTTCCTCTCCCTCTACAGTCTTGAGTATTGCTTCCTTAAATTCCAGTAGCTCCTCAAGGCTTCCTCTTCACCTCCTCCTTCCCTTTGTCACTCTTCTGTTAATCTCACAGTTGCTGTGATTGGTGGCCAGGGCCCTTATGCATCCCTCGGGGACCTGGCCTCCCATACCCAATCGCCCCAGCCTCTGTCTACCTCTCAGCACTTGCTTCAGCACCCACCGGCCTCTATCCTGTAGGCTTGCACTTTCCACTCAATGCGGCCACAGGCTGCATAGCACTTACCTTACTCTGCACTTCATCTGCTGCTCACCCACAAGCACGGACATTCTAGCACTAACCCCCACCCCCCGCTTCCCCTCTTCTCGCTGTACTTGCATGTTCTGAATACTCAGAAGGCATAGCCGGCTCTTTATCTTGCACTGTATTCATTGTTTTTCAATCCCATGTTCCCTCCCTGCTGCCCTGTGGGTGCTTTGAAACAGAATGGATTTCCTGTATAAGCGCCTTACAAACACACAATAAATAAATAAATGAATAAATAAATAAATAAGCGGTCATCCCATATGAATTAGAAGTAGACACACAACCAAAAGCAAATACATCTCTGAATTTCAGACTCAAGAGCGGTGCCCCAGTCACGTCATGACTGGGCACCTGGGGTTCAAAGGAGATAAGTGGTAGCTGTGTCTGGCACTTTCTGTGATTTGGGATAGGAGGAGCAGAGGTGATGCCAATAAATTAAGTACGAGGTCAGGAGGCAACTTGTGTGCACCGTGGCACCTTGTATAATGAGAATGCCTATTGTCTATTAATATAAATTTGGCCTCACCAGTTTACTTTGATCATGTCTGAGCCAGAGGGGGACACATGTTACGATTCATCAATGTGTCAATAAGGTAAGAAAATGCCCATTCAGTCTTGGAGTCAATAGTAACAATGTAGTAAACCGCTTGTATGGGGGAATGGGCTTAGATTAGATGGGGCCAATTGGTTACTGGGACTATAGAGGGGTATTAGCATGTTATATAGGTGGCAGCCAATGAGGGTGGAGGGATGATGTTGTATCTCATTATTTTGTTTTTATTGGTATTCATGGCTTATCAACCTAAAAAAGATGTAACCCTTATGAGAGCTCTGTGTCAGTTTGGTTCTGCAGGACTGTCTGAGACCTTTTTGCTTGTAATAAACCTTGTTTTCCCTTGCAAAGAGGTGCTGTGATTATTTGACTCTTTAGAGTCATTTCTGGTACAGTTTGTGGGTTCCTTTCCTTTCAGTCTCCAACTAACAGGGTCACCCAGTCCTTTTCCCCTAGCATCTGTCTGTTACCTGTTCACAAATCCCTGTTGATGTCCCATTTCTCTATGTCAGGCCTGTACATCGAGCACTCCTGCAGAACCCTTTTTTTAGTATGGGGTGCTTGACTTTGATTTGTTTCACTGTCAACCACTTCACACCAGCACTTTTCCCTTTGTCCCCTAACTAGTCCCTATCATCCTCCGCTTACCCTCATTTCCCCATGTCATTCCTTATTGCAATTCCTGCCCTAGGGCTCTCAATCCTAGGTCTAAGTGATAGCCCTATGATCCTGCCAAGAGCCATTCCCTCAAATCCAGCTATCCTCCACACCCTGAACCCAACACAACCACTTACATTTGTCAATGGCACGCCCACATGTATGCCACCTGCAACACAAGCTGAACTAGTCAGCTTTATGTTCTTACTCTGGCAAATGTTGCCAGCAGTTCATTGTCTTCTCACTGGACTTGTTCATTTTCAATCTTTTGGAAAAACTGGATTTGTCAGATATGCTTGCACCTGGTTTGACCACCCTAGTTTCTCAGCCCCTCTAAACTGACATTGAAAGATCATAGATTACAAGAAGCCATAAAGTCATCCAGGAATGTCCTTCACCCTGGCCAGGCCACTGACCTGCAAAGGCTAAACAGTTACCAACAATGTGTGGGACTGACAATCACTTGATAGATGGCCAAGACTGTGCTATGAATTTTTACCAACTAACGTAAAAGATAGATTTGCTGCCTACTACTACTTTTGCAGTACGTGTTCCATCACAGGCTCTGCCGCCTCAAATGCATTCCCTGAGCCTAATGCACCACATAAACGACCTCCTATTCTCCCATATGTGTTACATTGTACACATTCCTCTCACACACAAAGGATGTGAAACAGTGAGCATTATGCACCAAGCCTAAGGGTGTACCGAAATTCAGCTTTGAGTAAGTATTCAGCGGAATTCTGGCAGAAAATGAGATATTCGGCTTCAGCCGAATACTTAATTTAATTTTCACTAGAAGCTGAATTGTTTCTCCTAAAAAAAGACATAAAGTACTGCACAGACTGCCTGGAATCATCGAGGCATGTCATATTAATCCTTGACAAGGATCATTAAACAAATACTGCTGTCACTTTTTTGATTGAGTAAAGGAAAAGCCGAATATGTGCAAACAAAGTCTCAGCCCTTCATGTGCTCGACAGAGTTTAATCTAGTGGTTTGCTGGGGAGGGGTGAGCTGAAGCAAAACACTTAATATTTGGAATGTGCAATGAGAGATCTCTGGTCTCCCCTGTATTTTGCAGTTCAAAACCATTGAGCTAGAAAAATAGTTTACAAATTCGCTATTGGAAAATGGTATTTACTTTAGGGGCATATTGATTTGCTGATGTTGTGAGTAATATGAAAGTTACAGGCTCCTATTCCACCAATTTCCAATCCAAGTAATATAATTAAGTGGATTACTATAACTGCTGCAGAAATCTCAGGAAATTCCAAAGCATGTGTAAACTAGCTCGGGAGGTAGTGTGTCTGATGCAAAGCAGTGTTCAGCCTGCATGCCAAGGTTATAAAGCAAGTATGAGAGCTCAGTGGGAAGTGTGCCTGCAGCAGAGATGTGTCAACCTGAGTCTCAAGAGTTACAGATGTTACTAAAGAAGGTGCCTATCCCATAAATTGAGAGTGTTATAATTAGCTACAAGTTTGCAATTTAGAACCATTGGACCAAATGGACGTACACATGAAGCAAAGAAGTAAAATAAGCATATGCACATGCCAATTATTGATCTGAAAACAAGCACTGTCCTTTCCCTATAAGGTCAGCCGAGAACCATGGAGGTGGCGGAATTCTCTGTACATTTTTCTCTGGTGTATTTTACCATGTCCCAAAACATCACAGACATCATCCACTCAAAAAACACAACACAAACATACCCCACCTGAAAAACACAACAAATGCTATCTGTGAATATTTCTCCTCTCATTACCACAAATAGAAAGCATAGCTTCAACATCCTAAAGGTCTGTGTCAGTATCAGTCAGCAGGGTGCTCCTTTTGTTTTTCAGTGCCTAAGGCTGAAGATGGCCAGGCCCAAAAGGAAAATGTGTAACCATGTTATTCGGGTTCTGCCCAACAAGCAACACCTGCAAATGCACAAAAATACAAGCTGTGCTTTTATTGAATAGTTTATTTTCTGATAATGTATTGCTTTCATGGTTTACACAAACATTTTCTGTAGACAACAAAGAGACATGCAATAAAGAATGGATATATATATTACACACACACACACACACACACATGCAAACACTGCCACACAGTAAAACCAGCATGCACAGAGACACAAAGTCAGTTAGACACACAGGAACACATGCAGACACATTCAAACTGCATAGATCAGCGACATACACAACACAGGCACCAGCAGGGAAAGGTACAATCACATACAAAAACATAAAGCACAGGAAGAAGCTGCTCAAAGTTTAGGAAATGTGGATATATAATACCCCCAAACCCCCCTTAAAAAGGGGGGTGTTAACCCTGTAAGCCCATGTGACATAGATATTGAAATGGTGCGGCCCAGGCTCTGCTGGGACAGCATCTCCATCCACTCCCTCCGCCCCTGTGCTGCAAGCCCAAGTAAGACTAACAAGACCAAACTTTTATTCAAATGTTCTGTTTTTATTTTTAATGCTCACTTTAGTTTTTGTATATATTTGATGTGCAGCTGTTTAAATAGGGGGTATCAGGTAATAAAATGGCAGCAAAAATGTCACCTGTAAAAAATATTGCGACAAAAATGCTGTGTTTTGACCCGGTAAAGGTGTACCCCATTATACCATTTAAGGGGAGCAAGGGTTGCGGGGTGTCACCCGGTCCCCTTAAATGGTATAATGGGTCCAGGGTTGCAGGGGTGTCCCCCGCATCCTTTACATGATTGTGGCGCCAAAACCACAGCATTTTTACCACAATATTTGGTCTACACGCCCATTTTTGCCGTGATTTTAAGACATGGAACCAGATAGGGCTAGTGTTATGCTCTATATGTATAGGAATAGTCCGGGTTATAGGGGCTTTAACTAAGGACTGGAGCATTTTACACCCCCTTCCTAATAAAACCAAGAAAGCACTGGTGTACCGAGAAAGCTTCGCCCAGTGACACCTAGGACAATGGCAGATACTAGATATGAAAACAACTAATGAATTCAGTAGACCAGATCAAAAGTGGTCAGTATTATGTGTCAAGGAAAGAAACCAAAGACAAACCTTTTCTGTCTAAGCACTCAGGCTCTGGGACCTCCGTCCTGTTAACAGAGACGCACCCCTTTGATTCTCCAATTCAGGAAGGAGCTCAAGAACATTCTCTTGAAGGACTGGCTCCTAGCACCTAGGTCCACACACCCTCCACTCCCCACTTAACCTGAGTCTGGGTGATCTGCTCCCACTGTATAGGATCAGGCAGTAGAAACATCCTTCTTGTAGATGATGGGTAGAGAATGGGTACAGGTAAGTCACAGGCAAGGGCAGTGCAAGGTATTCTCACATACAGGGCAGGTACTGCACGGGTAGGAACAGTACCAGCTGTGCTCACATTCAGAATGGGTACATCAGTGCCAGTGGAAGCGCCCCACACACAGAGAACAAGTTCATCATGGGCACTGCTAGCTTTTTCACATGCAATACCATTACAGCCACGTCAAGGGCAGTGTGACCATCCCTCACCCACAGTCTAGCAATAGCTAGGCAGGCTCAAAACAAGCTTAGGCAAGCTGTGCCCCAAAGCGTGTAAAGCATGAGTAGGAGAAGTGCGAGCTTCTGGCAAATGCAAATTAGAGTTACCAGCAGGACCAAGTTTTCCTGACGTACAGAAGATGGGCAGGAGCAGTGCATGCTGTAGGTAGTACAGATGCGCCCACAATGTAAACGTGCATTGCATCACAAGCTTCCGTCAGGGCAAATTCTCCTTTTCAGAAGAGTCATTTTACAAATATTCAGCGCGGGAGAGGAAAACTAAAATGATCTCAAGTGTCATCACTGTGTTTCATAACATGAAAGAACATCACAGGAAGAGACAGCACATGGAGCAACACCATGGGAAATGCCATTGAGTGCACTTGCCTGTGAGCGACATATTGGGTAGGCCCCATTTATGAAATGCCACTCTGCTTTCATCCCACAGGAATTACAGTTCCTGGGTGCTACCTAGTGTTCTTCAGAGTTCTCCTGACGCTTGGAAGGAGGGGTCGCACAGCAGCAGTTATACCGAAGACATCTCCGGTTGTCTGTTAAACCAACTCCCAGAGGTTTTTTCTAAAGAACTAGGGAGGATCAAGAATAACTTTAACTATATGCAACACTAAAGTGCAAACCATTAATCTTAAGCCCTATTGCATACCCAAGGTACAAAGAAAAATGATAGTGTTTGAAATTATCCATATGTTGAAGCTAGGGTAAACTGAACCCTTAGAAAGCCCTAGCCCTTGGTCCTCTCCAATCGTGGATATTGCCATACACGATAGATCATGGTGGTTTTGTACTGACTTTCAAAGACGAAATGTAATGTCAGCTTTTGATCATTTCCCCATGCCGAGAATAGACAAACTAATAGAAAGGTTGTGGAATGACAATGTGCTATTGGCAAGTTCCACTGAACCCATCATCGCAGTGGGTCTTACAGATAAGCTGAAAAACTCACAGCAGAACAAGCTCGTCTGAACCCTTCACGACCAAGAGACTGTTGGGTGTCCTGACCCACGTTTGAGCTATCATGCTGCAACATTTGGTGCTGTGGGCTTAGAAAATCCAAGATGGCCAAAAAGCCCACATGTGCGCCAGAATCCAGGAGAACCACGCAGTTTGCGCACACTAAAATGGTTGCCTAACTTGCCACCCACCAGTGCGAGCAGGATGGGCCGGGGTGCCATGAGTGAAATGTGTGCCAAAAGAAAAACCGCACTTTAAAATCACCTTTTGTTTCTCTGAATGCCAGCTCATAATGCCTATTTTCAAACATTGCAACACATCCAAAAATCTCACTGAACACCAGCGGACATCTGGCAGAATGAAGTATGTGTGCATACTAAATCTGGGAAGTTGAAGAGCCCCAAAACAATGTTCATAACAAGACTGGCTGAGCTCTGCAGGTCTGCAGCAGCCTAACTGAAACTGGATTTAAAACTACCAAAAATCGAAAATGTTTAAATTAACTGAGTGACCTACTTTTGAGTGTCACATAGTTTGTCACTGTTGAAATGTCATAGTTTTGAACTTAGAATCAGCATTCTAGCTGCATATGTAAAAATTGTCTTGACTTAAACTGGGGAACAAAAAGTGACATTTTATCTGAAACCTGGCTTAATGAAACTGAATTCTGCTTGACATCTACCCCCACATGAGTTAAAACCTGCTCAGCCACTCTTCCCCTTGCCAAAAGGAGTTGTCACCTCTCTGATTAGATTAGGGGTGGAGCAGCTACAAGGAGTTGAACAAAGGCCTGTCCTGGGCCCAGGCAGATGGTTTATTAGGGTGGTCGTAAATGGCTTCCTTTTGAACAAAGCCCTTCCTTGACTCAGGCAGATGGTTTATAGGGTAGGCCGTAAAATAGCTTCCTCTTGGCAGAAGCTGGGAGGGGCAGGGTCTCTGAGCTTGGCAGAAACTGGATAAACTGGTTTCTACACCATGTGACCTGAAAAGACACACCCCTGTTGGCCAGAATATGATTCTAAGAAAGATGTATAACTCACAGTGCGGACTTGTCAAAATTATTTAAATGATACCATAATTCTTGTGATTTTTCTGTGCACGTTTTAAGACGCGTTGGGAATTTGTGTGATGTTCTGGGGCAAAACCCCGCTATTTATTGACACCACATACTCTGTGTTTAAGCTAGCGACCTGGAAAGTTAATGAGATATGTGTGGGAGGGGGGTGTACATGTGCATAAATCTGGAGAAAAATCTGATGTTGCAAAACCCATTAAAAAACGCAAAATGTTGCCATTTCTGAATGCAAGCCTCCAGGAAGAGCAGAGTTTGAACAGAGTATACCTCATGTGATATGTGATGGGTGCATGTAATTTTAAACAAATGTGTACCTGTGCAAATATGTCTTTAGGTCAAATATAGATTTGTGTGTAATCTGACAGGGGAGTATCCTTTCTGCAAGCCATTAAATGACATCATTCTGACACACAATCCTGCCCTCCAGTGAGAACGCAAATAATTCTCCAACCTATCAGAACTCTGAAGGGGTTGGGCCTAGAAAGCTAGCCTCTCCACCCACTTTCAGAACACATAAAAAGAGCCACTGGAAGCTAGAGAGGGGATTTCAATTCCATTTGCTGCAGAGCATGCTGCCGGACCATACAACATCCAGAAGATACCAGATTCAACACTTAGACTTTAAAACTGCAAAGAACTTGATTCAGAACTCAAGGCAAGGGCCTAAACCCACAAACTGAGAACTCTTCTCAGTAGGCCTCAGCATCCAGCAAACCTAACAGCGGTAGCAGCATCCAGGAGCCGTGCAGATCAGCGCTGGATCCAGAGAAAGCTGTGCAGAAAGATCCAGAAGCAGTGCTGTACCCAGAGAAAGCAGAGCAGTATCCAGAACCAGAGGCCAGAGATCCAGAGTGACCCAGACCGCTGTTAGCAGAACCAGAGAGCTGACCCAGATCACTGTGAAGTGCCGAGACCAGAACCGGAGTCCAGTCCAAAACCTGACCAGATCCGTGGCGAGGCCTATTTTAAAATATATTGTGAGTACCTAGCAGAACTGTGCAGAATCTGTTAGTTAAAATAATCTAATCCAAACTATTTTAATCTAACCAGAACTGACTCCTAGAAGTTGTCACTTGTCATTTTGCAAAGCTGTCACCTGTCATTTTCTAGCTGCAAGCTGTAACCTGTCGCTTTGAACTTTTAAAATTTCAAATCCGAAAAACAACCTTCACAAAATCGTTCATAACTCCGTAACCGTTTGTGCTGGGAACTTGGTTTAACTTTCCTCTGAAAGCTTAGAATCACAGCTTTTCAACAAGCCTAGAACCGACTTCCTACTCCTTATACTTTCTCCGTAATCACGATTCTCGCACCCGCGAATTTTGCCACAATTTGCGATTTGGCCCGATTTCTTTACTTGTAAAAAGATAGCTGCTTTTGCCTGAACTACTAAATTTCGTTTGCCTCTTAAGAACCATCCCTGAATCATTGCTAGAGTGAGCCTGGACTAATATTAACTAGATACCACTCACCCTGAACCTCCTGAAGGGAATTAAAAGCATTTTCAGCATATTTCTCACTGCATTGTCACCATATTCAAAGCACTTGGGTCTGTGTTTCAAAACTCCTATCTGTTGTATAAGCTGCTGGGGGGGAATTGAACTGAATTCTATTTGATTGCATTCCTAAGAACTGAGCCTCATTCTATTCATCTCCTTACATTGCATTAAGGGGGGGGGTGAATTGTCCAAGAAAGTGATTACATTGTCTTTTACTGAAATCCTATCAAGTTATTTTCTGTACTGCATTTCATTCCACATTGCATCCATTTGAAACCATAAAAGTATTGTTGCTATTGTATCCATCCTATAACCACTCATCATTGATTATAAAGAAGTGTGCTAGTGCCGGACTATCCATTATTGATTACTGCTCAGATTAAGTGTGATATTCAATTATTAATTTATTATAAAGTGTGATATATATATATATATATTGTTTAAATTATCAAATAAACCTTTTAAACTTGCAAAACAGAACTACTTCTTGGCTCAGTGGGGTCAGGGGGATTCCAAGAGAGGGGTGTTATATAGGGGTAGTCATCCAGAACTCATGAAATGAACGTAAAGATATACCAATAAGGGTTTCCATTCAGTATCCCAGACTAGGCATTGACTTAGCTGTAGTGTTGAATTGAATCCTCCTACAAATTGGGGGCTCGAGCCGGACGTTTGGGTTAGATCTATCACTTGTGCAGATTAATACAGCGTGCCAGCTGACCAGATACACATATCCGGTCGGATCACCACGCTGTGTTACTCTGTAAAGCACTCCTCAAAGGAACGCTCTAAGGAAAAGGTCTGTTTTGCAAAAATAAAATACAAACTTCTGTAAGTCAGGACAGAGACCAATCTCTAGAATGACGACCTTAGTAGACATGAAAATAGCCAGAGAGCACTTCTTAAATAAGTTATTTGTGAGAGGTGAGTGGACTCACCAGGACCGCATGGTCTGGTTGCAGGCCACCACGCAACAGGTCACTGAAACAGGGTCAGATAATGGAGAGATCAGGGTCCCTTACATGTGGCCCTGAGTGAACTATACATGGCTCCTAAAGCTAAGGATGAACAAGACAAGATGGTTAGGATAGCGGCATACCTGTACCTATATATGGGAGACATACAGGATAAATGTACTGAAAGCCAAGATCTGGCGAATAAGCGACAGATGGCATTAGAGAAGGTCCAATCTGACCTGGTCTCTTCTGAGCAGAGGCTGCAGGGGAGCCAGGAGTCAGAAAATGATAGTAGGCAGTATATCATTAAAATAAAAGAGGACATGGATATACTGCAACAGGAAAAGACAGACCAGGATACCAGAATTCTGGCTTTGCAGAAGGAACGAAAAGACAGTTTGGACTCCCTACTGCAGAGCCAGAAAAAGCTGGAGCAACAGATCAACTTCAACAGGGCATGCACAGAGCAGGTAGCCACCCTGCAAATCCAACTAGACAGAGAGAAAGAGGAGAGCAATAAACTGATCCTGAAAGACCTGGATACCCAGGCAGAGTTTGATCAGGAGCGCCAGAAAGCTGGTGCCTTCCAAAGGCAAAGGGACGACCTGACGGTACAGATGCAGACTCTTAGTCAGGAAAGGGACACCTTAGGCCAGGAAGTCTGCCACTTAAAAAGAAAAATGGAAGAAAATCACCTGGCCCACCAGGGACTGGGTGACCTCCAAAAAGAACACCAGGACTTGCTAGAGCACACCAGGAGGGTGGAGGAGGCTCTGGCAAGACAGGAGCTGGCCAGTAGGGATGGGACTCAGGAGGTAACCCTCCTGCAGCAAAGACTGGCCCAGTGCTCCAGGACCAATCAGGAAACGCAGAGAGAGAATGAGGCTCTCTGCCAGCCCAATGATAGGCTCCAACAACAGGTAGCAATGCAGGAGAGACTGATAGAGTCTAGTAAGGCCTTAACTGAGAAACTGAAGGCGCAGGCTCTTGCATTGCAACAGGGAGCAGGGGCGGATAGAGACCAGGTTCGCTGGGAAAGGGAAACTCCTGAGCATAACCTCAGGAGCCCTAGTACCAGAGGCCTTTATCTCTCTCAGTCCCTGGACTCTGCCACCCCCATGTCCCCTGGCGCACATGAGCACCGGGCCACAAGGATGGCAGATTACTATCCAGCCAGAAGCATGGGGCTCATAGGCCAGTACCTCCCAGGAATGGATGGGCGGGCATCCGGGTATGGGCACCCAAGCACAGTGCAATTTAGTGGGGAACCCCAGGAGAATAGGCCCATTAAGGGCATCCTGAAAACTTCTGCTCAGTTAGGTCAGTGGGGGGGTACCCATCAAATCCTGGCAGCAAGGAGGAATCTGAAGACTCCTCTGAACGGCGCAGGACACAGGAGACCAGGTCCCCACATTCTGCCAGCCAATCCCAGGCTCGCAGAATCCGGGAAAACCTGGAAGATCAGACAGGAACCTCTGGGAGCAGTGCCTCTGAGTCAGAGGATGAATGGACCAGGGTTACCCGAACCAAAAAGGCCAATAAGGCAAAAAGGGCCTTACTTAAGGACCCATTGAAACAGATTAAGGCAATCAGGAGTGTCATCACGCCTTATAATAAGAACGCCAAGTACTCTGTTTGGGAACACTTGGAGCTCTATGAGCAAATGATGGAGACTTTTCATTTGAAGGACAGCCAAAGCTGTATCCAATATGTAAAGTGGACATTCTCCCCAGAGTACTCCAGTTTCTTTGCGGGGCTGGAGGACCAAAATCATTCAAGGTGGTCCACCTATAGGGCGGCCATATTAAAACATTTTTCTGTTCACAGAAATCCCCAAGAGGCTCGCAAGGCAGCCTACAGTTTGCAGTGTGGGGAGGATCAGGCCCCACAAGAGTTTGTGCAAGAATTAAAGCGTGCTTTTGCACAGACCACCAGAAGGGTGCGCACAGACAGCAGAGAATTTGTCAATACATTTTTCCATGCCTTGCCCAAATATATAATGACCCAGCTCGTGAGAGATTTTCATGAGAAAAGATCTTTAGACTGGGTCATTGAACAGGCTACCCGGATCTATGAGGTGCAGAAGCCCATAGAAAATAAAAGCAATACCCAGAAAAATCCCAAAACCAACAGCACCCCTGCTGCTGCCAAGGTGGCAGAGGTAAAGGTCACCCCCGTTTTGGATTTGGAGATGGGGGGGGCCTAAAAACCTACCTGCACCTAATAATTCACAGCCCAGAAGGCCCTCGGGCCAGTCACAGACAGGGAGTCGAGGAGGTAGTCCCACAAATGGGGTCCCCGCTCCCCTGACTTTGTAAGTCCTCGCTATAAGGGAAACCGACCAATCCTGGGTTATGTGTGGACTCCTCCAGCCCAAGGGGGGGATCCGGCCAAGCACCTAACCCAGGGAACTTCCCTCCCAACTTCCCACAGGAGGGCAGAAATTCTCCAAATCCTGGGCAGAACTTTTTCCACAGGTATCCGCCCAATTTCCAGCCCCAAAATCATCCATCCTTCTTTCCCCAATTCCCTGAGCCCAGGCAACCTAATCCGGGAGAGGGGAGGCCAAGGGTGGAGGGGTACCAAAATCTTCCCAACCAGGGGTACTACCAGAGAAGGGATAGCTACCCTTCCCGGGATCAGCCCAGGGGAGAAAATAGAGCCCCGTATCAGCCTGAGCGGGTTTCACAACTTGAGCGCCGGGTCCAAAATATGGCACGAGATCTGGGTCACATACTGAGGGCTCAACAGAACCCTCAGATGAGCATGCCACTGCAGAATGCCCCAAACCCTGGACCTGGTGCTCCAGAACAATGACAGGGGCAGCACCCCGATAACACACCGGTTCCCAGGGAGGAGGCACAAGGGGAAGGGGAGTGTAAAGCCTTGGAGGAAGCTTCCTTCCCAACTTGTAAACAGCCCCTGGAAAACCAGGAACCGGAAACAAAATCTCCTGCCCCTGAAAGCCTGCCTCCCAAGGAGCAGAGAGGGGGTAGGAGAAACAAAGGACCCAAACAGACCCACTTTGTGGAGGAGGTACAGGTCTTCCAATTTGAGGGAGAGGGATCCTCAGAAGATCCTGGGAAAAGGATCTTCTCCTTCAGAGATGGGGGAACTCCTCCCAAAGAAAAATGGGTCCCAAGGGATGCCAATTCAGACTGGGGAGATATGGAGACTGAGCTACCGCCGCCCATCATCTCATCCCAGAACCCACAATACCAAAATCCCCTGGTTCAAACCCATCCTGGTGAATGCCTCCAAAAAGGGGGGGGGCGGCCCAGAACCGGAACAAGGGGAACCCACAATGGCTCTGATCTCCAGTTGCCAACTTTTTCTTTCAGATTCCCAAGACTCTCCACAGAATTCTGCCCAAATCTCTTCTCTAGCAATGTCCAAAACCAGAAAGTTAGCCCACCAGTTGTCCAAAAATGTGCATTATCTGTGCCCCCTTGAGGAGAAGGAGGGAAGATACTATGCCCCGGTACAAGTACAGGGGCAGGGTACAATTTTGGCACTGGTGGATACTGGATCCCAAGCTACCCTTCTGTCCAAAAGGGCCTTTGAGGAACTAAATGCCAGAAGGGGGGAGAATTACCGTATTCCTCTCACCTCTCTTCCTGGACAACTGCAGAACTTTGACGGGAAGGAAATTCCCGTTGAGGGGACTGCAGACTTGGACATTAAAATTGGGCGACACAAGTTGAAACACCCGGTCATAGTAGTGACTCCAG
This sequence comes from Ambystoma mexicanum, assembly GCF_040938575.1. Taxonomy (NCBI): domain Eukaryota; kingdom Metazoa; phylum Chordata; class Amphibia; order Caudata; family Ambystomatidae; genus Ambystoma; species Ambystoma mexicanum. The sequence continues at coordinate 1,414,983,589 of NC_090934.1, read as the reverse complement.
AGGGCACCCTTGTTTACTAGGGAATGACCTCCTGAGAAGGTTGTCACCTCTAATAGATTGTGTAAACAAGGTCCTCTGGACCCAGACTAGCCGACCAATAAAATTAAAACAGAGTGTCAACCATGTTAGTTTAAACGGCACCTGCCACATGGTTGAACAAAAATCTGACCAAGTAGAATTTCACTTCCAGAACAACCAGATGCCAGACGTGACAGTAATAGCAGTAGGACAACAGACTGGTGATGGGGGGTCCTCTCTATTTCTGAAAATCAACCTTCCTTCCAGTTTAAGGTGGTATTCCACACTGGAAGGAAACACCCTGAAATTCTTTACTAATCCACAATCAGAAACTCTCACTCCTATAGTCCAGAAAGATGTGAAATCAGCTCAGAGCCTGGCTGATATTCAGCAAGTTGGAGAGCAGTTGTTCATCCCTGTTCAGTTAAATGATGGGAAGGACTCAGTTCTCGCTCGAGTGTGCGTGAACAATGGTAAGAGCTTCTTCAGCGAAGCCATGTTCCACCAACTCCCAAAAGATCCAGCCATTCCCACATTCAAACTGATAGACAAATGGGAAATGGACCTGGAAGCACCCAATTCCAAACATCTCCTGCCAAGCAGGTGTATGCTCAAAATCTCCATTGGCAACAAGAGCATAGTCCACAATTGTTGGGTCGTGCGAGACGTCACTGCCGCCTTTTACTTAGGTAGTGACATTCTCAATCGCTTTGCCATTAGTTTGGACCTAATAAACTTCAAAGCTTGGTCCCGATTAGCGGATAATCCCATGGGCTTTGATGATCCAGAAAAAGCATTTAAGTCAGCTCAATTGCTACCTTATGCAGTTGAAATTCAGATTAAAAAGGAAGTCACTATCCCAGAAAGGACCCGACAATTCTCCCTGGAAGTGAAAGTTAAAAGAGGACAATATTTGCAAAACCCTGATGCTTATATACATCTAAATGCTTCTCTCCAACAGCAAGGGTTGGGGGTAAACCCAACTCCATTAGTCAACATAGAACATGACACCATTCCAATAGAGGTGGATAACAGCGACTTAAAGAGTATTACTCTAGCCGCAGGCACCATTATTGGAATGGCAGTTGATGACCAACATTTTTCCATTGATCTAGGAAATGAACTGTTAGGACCAATCCCCAAGGACTGTTTTGACAGTGAGGACAATACAACACCAGACAGGATTTTTACCTGGCATGGGGGGAACTTCCTGGTGTACACTTCCTGCCCCTATGGTAAGGAAGATGTGACTTGTGACTTCAGGAGGGATGAGGTGATTTTCCAAGTCCATGAGGGCTGCCTTTCCCACCTGAAGCCCCCAGTCCAAATCAGCACTCTGACCAGGGACTTCTCCACCCAGCTGGAGGAGGCTGCTGAGATAGCCAAACCAGAAGTCTTTCCAGGCTTCAGGCAGATGGTGGAAGAGAGAGTCAACCTAGCTGATGCCTGTGTGACTCTGGAACGAAAGCAAAAGTTGAAACAAGTTTTCTTGGATTTCCAAGATCTCTTTGTGGTAGACTCATATGACTGTGGCTGCACCAACATCCACACAACAACAATCCCCACGGACCCTGGCATGACTCCAGTGTTTGTGAAGCAATATTGCTTGCCTCTCGCATCCATGGAGTCCCTTACTGAAATAATTAAGGACCTTGAGTCCCGGGGAATAATCCGTCCAGTCCACAGCACTTTTAATAATCCGGTGCTGGGAATACTGAAGCCAAACGGCCAGTGGAGACTCTGCGCCGACCTCAGGGAGCTCAACAAACGGGTCCATACTTCCCGATGGCCTCTGCCCTACATTGACCAAGGGCTGGCCCAGATTCAGGGGTCACAGGTATTCACAGCAATAGACCTGACCAATGGATACTGGACCGTGCCTGTCAGTAGGGAGGACCAATACAAGATGGCTTTTACCTTTGGGGGCCAGCAGTACACATGGACCCGGACTCCCTTCGGATACCTCAACTCCGGCAATGAATTCAACATTTTCCTACATAAGGCCATGCCCGACCTGGGCGCGAGGGGTAACCTGGCTTATGTAGATGATGTCTTCATCAAAAGTTCATCTGTGGAGGAACACATAGCGGAGATCCGTTATGTTCTGACCCAGTTGAGGGCCGCCGGAGCAAAACTTTCCTTTCAGAAAGCACAGTGGTGTAGAACCCGTGTTAATTTCTTGGGGCATGAGATTACTCCTCAGGGTCTCTGCCCCCAGGAAAAGAAAGTGGAAGCACTTCAGAAACTGAAAGACCCCACAACTCTGCGGGAACTAAGGAGCCTCCTTGGACTGACTAATTACAGCAGCAAGTTCATTGAAGGCTACGCAGAGATCACCAGACCCCTGATTCATCTCCTGAAGGGGGGGGTCAAGTGGAAATGGGGTCCAGAACAAGCCGAGGCAGTAAGACAACTCAAAAGAAGCCTCTCACAAGCGCCTTGCCTAGCTTACCCTGTCAGAAACAAGGAGTACTTCCTAGAGACGGGGTTCTCTAATACGTGCTTGACGGCAGTATTATACCAAAAGCATGACAAGGTCAATAAAGTAATCTCCTATGCGAGCAAAACTTTATCCTCTGTGCAGGAAAAATTCAACGATTGTGAGAAGGCACTCCTGGCAACGGTGTGGGCATTGAAGAATTACCGCCCGTTTATCCAGGGGGAACACATCATAGTGGAGACTCCACCCCAGCCTCTGCAATATCTCCAAAGTGACAGAATCCGGGCCGGAAATGTGAGTAATTCCTGAATTACTTCCTGGATTCTGTCAATGCAAGGCTTTCCTGTGGAGGTCAGATATGGCCAAAACAAGAAGAGTCCCCTCGCGCAAGGTCTGGCTGACTTGCATGATTGTGCCAGAGAAAACTGTCTCGAGGACGAAAGTCTAAAAATCAAGGACAACATGGAGGCATACCTTAATTCCCCACACAAAGTCTTTGAAGAGGACAAGTGTGAGGGAATGCCCACTGTCTATGTGGATGGTTGCTCTTACCATGTTGACAACAACGGGGAGAAAGAACTAGTGGCCCGCGTAGGGAATGCATGGGTGAAAGAGTCTCCAGAACCCTCCGCTGGATACAAAATTGGTCCCCGAAGTAGTCAGGTGGCAGAATTGATGGCTGTGCATCAGGCCATCCTCACTGCTGTCCAGCATCAACTCCACGAACTGGTCATAATCACAGATTCGGATTATGTACGGAACGGGTTCGTGGAGCACCTGGTTAATTGGAAAACCAGAGGCATGTTATGTGCTAACAACAAACCCTTGAAACATGGGAAGTTGATCCAAAACATTGATGATCTGGTCACCTCGAAGGGGATGACCATCTATTGGAAGAAGATCAAGGGTCATTCCAAAATAGAGGGACCAGACAAAACTGGAAATGACTTAGCTGATCAGCTGGCCAAAACCGGGGCCATCCAAGGGGATCTAATTGAGATTGAGTCCCTGTTGGGGGAAATCCAGGTCACTGCTATCACTAGGTCCCAGACAAATGCTCACAATGACCTTTCAATTGCACAATGGAGTAAGGAGACCCCTGATGCTGATTTGATTACCGCTCAGAAGAGGGATCCAATAATTGGTAAATTTTACCATCACCTTGAGGACCCTGAGAACTTTCCCCTGACGGATACCGATTACATTGGGAAAGAGGACCTAAGAGTGTTGATGAAATGTCCAAAAATGTTCCGAATCCAAGACGGTTTGCTGGTAAGGAAATCCAAAGCTGACCACGATCAGTGGGTGGTTCCTACCTCATTCCGAAGCCTGATGTTAAGTCACGCCCATGATGCGGCCACCGCCGGTCATAGGGGGTTTCACACAACACTGGAAATCTTAAGAGAGGTTGCATACTGGCCACACATGGGGCAGGACCTTGACCAATACTTGAAGGGGTGTCTTGTGTGTGCACAATTTCAGCCATCATCCCTCACGCACTGTGCACCCCTCCAAAAGAGGGGGATGACACTGCCATGGTCAGATTTGCAAATCGACTTTGTAGGCCCTGTGATTCGTTCGACTAGAGGAAACAAGTACATGTTGACCGTTACATGCTTGTTTACCAAGTGGGTGGAATGTCTCCCAGCCCCAAATTGCAAGGCAGAAACTGCAGCTGCCCTGATGATTAACCACATCTTTTCCCGTTTCGGTCTACCTCAAAGGATTGAGTCAGACAGGGGTAGCCACTTCACCAGTGAAGTAATGACAAAGATGTGGGAGATACTGGGGGTTAAAAGGAAGCTACACATTGCTTACAGGCCAGCTTCTTCTGGAGCAGTGGAGAGATACAACCGAACCATTGTGAGCATATTAAAGAAGTTTGTGGCAGATTCTGGGCCAAGTTGGGATATCCGATTACCTCTGGTCCTAATGGCCATCAGATCTACCCCTTCATCTGCAACCAAAATGTCACCATTTGAGTTGATGACTGGACGCAAGATGGTGCTTCCTCAGCATTTGCTCTACAGAACCCAAGAGCAAACGTTGATAAATGCCTCCACAACTCATGAGTATGTGGAGAATTTAAGGAAACACCTTCAGCATGCTTTTGCCTATGCTCAGCGGAATCTAGAAAGATCAGCCGAGAGTATGAAGACCCACTATGACCTGAAAACTTCCAGGAAGGAATATCAGGTGGGGGACCGGGTCTATTTATACAATTTCCAAAGGAACCAGGCCAAACAGCGAAAATGTTTGCCTACATGGAAGGGACCCTGTGAGATTATAGACAAGATCTCCCCTGTGGCCTACAACATCCACATCCCCAAAGGCGGTTTGGCAGAGGGGGAAGACAAGTGGGTCCACATTAACCAGTTGAAGTGTTGCCATCCCAGGCACACTCTGCAACAACTGGAGGAATCCTCTGGAATCCCAGGGGGCACTGTCTCAGATTAATTCAGTTCTAACTTAAAATATCCTACATATGGCCTATCAAATTCTGTGTTTCTCAAGTTTGTGTGTTCCTGTCGCTTAATTAAAAAAAATGTGCATGTTCATATCTGTTGAGTTCTAAAATATATATGCCACCCCACTATATCAATGGTGGGGGAGAAATGTCCATGAATAGGTATTGCCGTTCTTCCTTTGTCGTCCTAGGAGAAAGAAAACCTGGAGACTGGCCAAGGAGGACGATCCGGAGACCGGGTGCCGAGACCCGAGGAGCCCAGGGTACCGCCCAATATTCCCATCAGGACCGGCGAGGAGAACCGATCGATCAGTACCGGATGGAGGAAAAGATGCTGAACTGTGCCATTTGCAGAATTGGAAGAAGATTATGCGGACATACCAGTGCGTGGGTCATCACCTTCTGTGCACCCGACTCCCCATCGACTCAAATTCAAAGTGCAGTTACGTGGGGGGGCTTTGTTGGGTGTCCTGACCCACGTTTGAGCTATCATGCTGCAACATTTGGTGCTGTGGGCTTAGAAAATCCAAGATGGCCAAAAAGCCCACATGTGCGCCAGAATCCAGGAGAACCATGCAGTTTGTGCACACTAAAATGGTTGCCTAACTTGCCACCCACCAGTGCGAGCAGGATGGGCCGGGGTGCCATGAATGAAATATGTGCCAAAGGAAAAACCGCACTTTAAAATCACCTTTTGTTTCTCTGAATGCAAGCTCAAAATGCCTATTTTCAAACATTGCAACACATCCAAAAATCTCACTGAACACCAGCGGACATCTGGCAGAATGAAGTATGTGTGCATACTAAATCTGGGAAGTTGAAGAGCCCCAAAACAATGTTCATAACAAGACTGGCTGAGCTCTGCAGGTCTGCAGCAGCCTAACTGAAACTGGATTTAAAACTACCAAAAATCGAAAATGTTTAAATTAACTGAGTGACCTACTTTTGAGTGTCACATAGTTTGTCACTGTTGAAATGTCATAGTTTTGAACTTAGAATCAGCATTCTAGCTGCATATGTAAAAATTGTCTTGACTTAAACTGGGGAACAAAAAGTGACATTTTATCTGAAACCTGGCTTAATGAAACTGAATTCTGCTTGACATCTACCCCCACATGAGTTAAAACCTGCTCAGCCACTCTTCCCCTTGCCAAAAGGAGTTGTCCCTTCTCTGATTAGATTAGGGGTGGAGCAGCTACAGGGAGTTGAACAAAGGCCTGTCCTGGGCCCAGGCAGATGGTTTATTAGGGTGGTCGTAAATGGCTTCCTTTTGAACAAAGCCCTTCCTTGACTCAGGCAGATGGTTTATAGGGTAGGCCGTAAAATAGCTTCCTCTTGGCAGAAGCTGGGAGGGGCAGGGTCTCTGAGCTTGGCAGAAACTGGATAAACTGGTTTCTACACCATGTGACCTGAAAAGACACACCCCTGTTGGCCAGAATATGATTCTAAGAAAGATGTATAACTCACAGTGCGGACTTGTCAAAATTATTTAAATGATACCATAATTCTTGTGATTTTTCTGTGCATGTTTTAAGACGCGTTGGGAATTTGTGTGATGTTCTGGGGCAAAACCCCGCTATTTATTGACACCACATACTCTGTGTTTAAGCTAGCGACCTGGAAAGTTACTGAGATATGTGTGGGAGGGGGGTGTACTTGTGCATAAATCTGGAGAAAAATCTGATGTTGCAAAACCCACTAAAAAACGCAAAATGTTGCCATTTCTGAATGCAAGCCCCCAGGAAGAGCAGAGTTTGAACAGAGTATACCTCATGTGATATGTGATGGGTGCATGTAATTTTAAACAAATGTGTACCTGTGCAAATATGTCTTTAGGTCAAATATAGATTTGTGTGTAATCTGACAGGGGAGTATCCTTTCTACAAGCCATTAAATGACATCATTCTGACACACAATCCTGCTCTCCAGTGAGAACGCAAAGAATTCTCCAACCTATCAGAACTCTGAAGGGTTTTGGCCAGAAAGCTAGCCTCTCCACCCACTTTCAGAACACATAAAAAGAGCCACTGGAAGCTAGAGAGGGGATTTCAATTCTATTTGCTGCGGAGCATGCTGCCGGACCATACAACATCCAGAAGATACCAGATTCAACACTTAGACTTTAAAACTGCAAAGAACTTGATTCAGAACTCAAGGCAAGGGCCTAAACCCACAAACTGAGAACTCTTCTCAGTAGGCCTCAGCATCCAGCAAACCTAACAGCGGTAGCAGCATCCAGGAGCCGTGCAGATCAGCGCTGGATCCAGAGAAAGCTGTGCAGAAAGATCCAGAAGCAGTGCTGTACCCAGAGAAAGCAGAGCAGTATCCAGAACCAGAGGCCAGAGATCCAGAGTGACCCAGACCGCTGTTAGCAGAACCAGAGAGCTGACCCAGATCACTGTGAAGTGCGGAGACCAGAACCGGAGTCCAGTCCAAAACCTGACCAGATCTGTGGCGAGGCCTATTTTAAAATATATTGTGAGTGCCTAGCAGAACTGTGCAGAACCAATCTCTTAGTTAAAATAATCTAATCCAAACTATTTTAATCTAACCAGAACTGCCTCCTAGAAGTTGTCACTTGTCATTTTGCAAAGCTGTCACCTGTCATTTTCTAGCTGCAAGCTGGAACCTGTCGCTTTGAACTTTTAAAATTTCAAATCCGAAAAACAACCTTCACAAAATCGTTCAAAACTCCGTAACCGTTTGTGCTAGGAACGTGGTTTAACTTTCCTTTGAAAGCTTCGAATCACAGCTTTTCAACAAGTCTAGAACCGACTTCCTACTCCTTATACTTTCTCCGTAATCACGATTCTCGCACCCGCGAATTTTGCCACAATTTGCGATTTGGCCCGACTCCTTTACTTGTAAAAAGATAGCTGCTTTTGCCTGGACTACTAAATTTCGTTTGCCTCTTAAGAACCATCCCTGAATCATTGCTAGAGTGAGCCTGGACTAATATTAACTAGATACCACTCACCCTGAACCTCCTGAAGGGAATTAAAAGCATTTTCAGCATATTTCTCACTGCATTGTCACCATATTCAAAGCACTTGGGTCTGTGTTTCAAAACTCCTATCTGTTGTATAAGCTGCTGGGGGGGAATTGAACTGAATTCTATTTGATTGCATTCCTAAGAACTGAGCCCCATTCTATTCATCTCCTTACATTGCATTAAGGGGGGGGGGGGGGGGTGAATTGTCCAAGAAAGTGATTACATTGTCTTTTGCTGAAATCCTATCAAGTTATTTTCTGTACTGCATTTCATTCCACATTGCATCCATTTGAAACCATAAAAGTATTGTTGCTATCGTATCCATCCTATAACCACTCATCATTGATTATAAAGAAGTGTGCTAGTGCCGGACTATCCATTATTGATTACTGCTCAGATTAAGTGTGATATTCAATTATTAATTTATTATAAAGTGTGATATATATATATATTGTTTAAATTATCAAATAAACCTTTTAAACTTGCAAAACAGAACTACTTCTTGGCTCAGTGGGGTCAGGGGGATTCCAAGAGAGGGGTGTTATATAGGGGTAGTCATCCAGAACTCATGAAATGAACGTAAAGATATACCAATAAGGGTTTCCATTCAGTATCCCAGACTAGGCATTGACTTAGCTGTAGTGTTGAATTGAATCCTCCTACAAATTGGGGGCTCGAGCCGGACGTTTGGGTTAGATCTATCACTTGTGCAGATTAATACAGCGTGCCAGCTGACCAGATACACATATCCGGTCGGATCACCACGCTGTGTTACTCTGTAAAGCACTCCTCAAAGGAACGCTCTAAGGAAAAGGTCTGTTTTGCAAAAATAAAATACAAACTTCTGTAAGTCAGGACAGAGACCAATCTCTAGAATGACGACCTTAGTAGACATGAAAATAGCCAGAGAGCACTTCTTAAATAAGTTATTTGTGAGAGGGGAGTGGACTCACCAGGACCGCATGGTCTGGTTGCAGGCCACCACGCAACAGGTCACTGAAACAGGGTCAGATAATGGAGAGATCAGGGTCCCTTACATGTGGCCCTGAGTGAACTATACATGGCTCCTAAAGCTAAGGATGAACAAGACAAGATGGTTAGGATAGCGGCATACCTGTACCTATATATGGGAGACATGCAGGATAAATGTACTGAAAGCCAAGATTGGCGAATAAGCGACAGATGGCATTAGAGAAGGTCCAATCTGACCTGGTCTCTTCTGAGCAGAGGCTGCAGGGGAGCCAGGAGTCAGAAAATGATAGTAGGCAGTATATCATTAAAATAAAAGAGGACATGGATATACTGCAACAGGAAAAGACAGACCAGGATACCAGAATTCTGGCTTTGCAGAAGGAACGAAAAGACAGTTTGGACTCCCTACTACAGAGCCAGAAAAAGCTGGAGCAACAGATCAACTTCAACAGGGCATGCACAGAGCAGGTAGCCACCCTGCAAATTCAACTAGACAGAGAGAAAGAGGAGAGCAATAAACTGATCCTGAAAGACCTGGATACCCAGGCAGAGTTTGATCAGGAGCGCCAGAAAGCTGGTGCCTTCCAAAGGCAAAGGGACGACCTGACGGTACAGATGCAGACTCTTAGTCAGGAAAGGGACACCTTAGGCCAGGAAGTCTGCCACTTAAAAAGAAAAATGGAAGAAAATCACCTGGCCCACCAGGGACTGGGTGACCTCCAAAAAGAACACCAGGACTTGCTAGAGCACACCAGGAGGGTGGAGGAGGCTCTGGCAAGACAGGAGCAGGCCAGTAGGGATGGGACTCAGGAGGTAACCCTCCTGCAGCAAAGACTGGCCCAGTGCTCCAGGACCAATCAGGAAACGCAGAGAGAGAATTAGGCTCTCTGCCAGCCCAATGATAGGCTCCAACAACAGGTAGCAATGCAGGAGAGACTGATAGAGTCTAGTAAGGCCTTAACTGAGGAACTGAAGGCGCAGGCTCTTGCATTGCAACAGGGAGCAGGGGCGGATAGAGACCAGGTACGCTGGGAAAGGGAAACTCCTGAGCATAACCTCAGGAGCCCTAGTACCAGAGGCCTTTATCTCTCTCAGTCCCTGGACTCTGCCACCCCCATGTCCCCTGGCGCACATGAGCACTGGGCCACAAGGATGGCAGATTACTATCCAGCCAGAAGCATGGGGCTCATAGGCCAGTACCTCCCAGGAATGGATGGGCGGGCATCCGGGTATGGGCACCCAAGCACAGTGCAATTTAGTGGGGAACCCCAGGAGAATAGGCCCATTAAGGGCATCCTGAAAACTTCTGCTCAGTTAGGTCAGTGGGGGGGGTACCCATCAAATCCTGGCAGCAAGGAGGAATCTGAAGACTCCTCTGAACGGCGCAGGACACAGGAGACCAGGTCCCCACATTCTGCCAGCCAATCCCAGGCTCGCAGAATCCGGGAAAACCTGGAAGATCAGACAGGAACCTCTGGGAGCAGTGCCTCTGAGTCAGAGGATGAATGGACCAGGGTTACCCGAACCAAAAAGGCCAATAAGGCAAAAAGGGCCTTGCTTAAGGACCCATTGAAACAGATTAAGGCAATCAGGAGTGTCATCACGCCTTATAATAAGAACGCCAAGTACTCTGTTTGGGAACACTTGGAGCTCTATGAGCAAATGATGGAGACTTTTCATTTGAAGGACAGCCAAAGCTGTATCCAATATGTAAAGTGGACATTCTCCCCAGAGTACTCCAGTTTCTTTGCAGGGCTGGAGGACCAAAATCATTCAAGGTGGTCCACCTATAGGGCGGCCATATTAAAACATTTTTCTGTTCACAGAAATCCCCAAGAGGCTCGCAAGGCAGCCTACAGTTTGCAGTGTGGGGAGGATCAGGCCCCACAAGAGTTTGTGCAAGAATTAAAGCGTGCTTTTGCACAGACCACCAGAAGGGTGCGCACAGACAGCAGAGAATTTGTCAATACATTTTTCCATGCCTTGCCCAAATATATAATGACCCAGCTCGTGAGAGATTTTCATGAGAAAAGATCTTTAGACTGGGTCATTGAACAGGCTACCCGGATCTATGAGGTGCAGAAGCCCATAGAAAATAAAAGCAATACCCAGAAAAATCCCAAAACCAACAGCACCCCTGCTGCTGCCAAGGTGGCAGAGGTAAAGGTCAACCCCGTTTTGGATTTGGAGATGGGGGGCCTAAAAACCTACCTGCACCTAATAATTCACAGCCCAGAAGGCCCTCGAACCAGTCACAGACAGGGAGTCGAGGAGGTAGTCCCACAAATGGGGTCCCCGCTCCCCTGACTATGCAAGTCCCCGCTATAAGGGAAACCGACCAATCCTGGGTTATGTGTGGACTCCTCCAGCCCAAGGGGGGGATCCGGCCAAGCACCTAACCCAGGGAACTTCCATCCCAACTTCCCACAGGAGGGCAGAAATTCTCCAAATCCTGGGCAGAACTTTTTCCCCAGGTATCCGCCCAATTTCCAGCCCCAAAATCATCCATCCTTCTTTCCCCAATTCCCTGAGCCCAGACTACCTAATCCGGGAGAGGGGAGGCCAAGGGTGGAGGGGTACCAAAATCTTCCCAACCAGGGGTACTACCAGAGAAGGGATAGCTACCCTTCCCGGGATCAGCCCAGGGGAGAAAATAGAGCCCCGTATCAGCCTGAGCGGGTTTCACAACTTGAGCGCCGGGTCCAAAATATGGCACGAGATCTGGGTCACATACTGAGGGCTCAACAGAACCCTCAGATGAGCATGCCACCGCAGAATGCCCCAAACCCTGGACCTGGTGCTCCAGAACAATGACGGGGACAGCACCCCGATAACACACCGGTTCCCAGGGAGGAGGCACAAGGGGATGGGGAGTGTAAAGCCTTGGAGGAAGCTTCCTTCCCAACTTGTAAACAGCCCCTGGAAAACCAGGAACCGGAAACAAAATCTCCTGCCCCTGAAAGCCTGCCTCCCAAGGAGCAGAGAGGGGGTAGGAGAAACAAAGGACCCAAACAGACCCACTTTGTGGAGGAGGTACAGGTCTTCCAATTTGAGGGAGAGGGATCCTCAGAAGATCCTGGGACTGGGGAGATATGGAGACTGAGCTACCGCCGCCCATCATCTCATCCCAGAACCCACAATACCAAAATCCCCTGGTTCAAACCCATCCTGGTGAATGCCTCCAAAAAGGGGGGGGCGGCCCAGAACCGGAACAAGGGGAACCCACAATGGCTCTGATCTCCAGTTGCCAACTTTTTCTTTCAGATTCCCAAGACTCTCCACAGAATTCTGCCCAAATCTCTTCTCTAGCAATGTCCAAAACCAGAAAGTTAGCCCACCAGTTGTCCAAAAATGTGCATTATCTGTGCCCCCTTGAGGAGAAGGAGGGAAGATACTATGCCCCGGTACAAGTACAGGGGCAGGGTACAATTTTGGCACTGGTGGATACTGGATCCCAAGCTACCCTTCTGTCCAAAAGGGCCTTTGAGGAACTAAATGCCGGAAGGGGGGAGAATTACCGTATTCCTCTCACCTCTCTTCCTGGACAACTGCAGAACTTTGACGGGAAGGAAATTCCCGTTGAGGGGACTGCAGACTTGGACATTAAAATTGGGCGACACAAGTTGAAACACCCGGTCATAGTAGTGACTCCAGAGGGCACCCCTTGTTTACTAGGGAATGACCTCCTGAGAAGGTTGTCACCTCTAATAGATTGTGTAAACAAGGTCCTCTGGACCCAGACTAGCCGACCAATAAAATTAAAACAGAGTGTCAACCATGTTAGTTTAAACGGCACCTGCCACATGGTTGAACAAAAATCTGACCAAGTAGAATTTCACTTCCAGAACAACCAGATTCCAGACGTGACAGTAATAGCAGTAGGACAACAGACTGGTGATGGGGGTCCTCTCTATTTCTGAAAATCAACCTTCCTTCCAGTTTAAGGTGGTATTCCACACTGGAAGGAAACACCCTGAAATTCTTTACTAATCCACAATCAGAAACTCTCACTCCTATAGTCCAGAAAGATGTGAAATCAGCTCAGAGCCTGGCTGATATTCAGCAAGTTGGAGAGCAGTTGTTCATCCCTGTTCAGTTAAATGATGGGAAGGACTCTGTTCTCGCTCGAGTGTGCGTGAACAATGGTAAGAGCTTCTTCAGCGAAGCCATGTTCCACCAACTCCCAAAAGATCCAGCCATTCCCACATTCAAACTGATAGACAAATGGGAAATGGACCTGGAAGCACCCAATTCCAAACATCTCCTGCCAAGCAGGTGTATGCTCAAAATCTCCATTGGCAACAAGAGCATAGTCCACAATTGTTGGGTCGTGCGAGACGTCACTGTCGCTTTTTACTTAGGCAGTGACATTCTCAATCGCTTTGCCATTAGTTTGGACCTAATAAACTTCAAAGCTTGGTCCCGATTAGCGGATAATCCCATGGGCTTTGATGATCCAGAAAAAGCATTTAGGTCAGCTCAATTGCTACCTTATGCAGTTGAAATTCAGATTAAAGAGGAAGTCACTATCCCAGAAAGGACCCGACAATTCTCCCTGGAAGTGAAAGTTAAAAGAGGACAATATTTGCAAAACCCTGATGCTTATATACATCTAAATGCTTCTCTCCAACAGCAAGGGTTGGGGGTAAACCCAACTCCATTAGTCAACATAGAACATGACACCATTCCAATAGAGGTGGATAACAGCGACTTAAAGAGTATTACTCTAGCCGCAGGCACCATTATTGGAATGGCAGTTGATGACCAACATTTTTCCATTGATCTAGGAAATGAACTGTTAGGACCAATCCCCAAGGACTGTTTTGACAGTGAGGACAATACAACACCAGACAGGATTTTTACCTGGCATGGGGGGAACTTCCTGGTGTACACTTCCTGCCCCTATGGTAAGGAAGATGTGACTTGTGACTTCAGGAGGGATGAGGTGATTTTCCAAGTCCATGAGGGCTGCCTTTCCCACCTGAAGCCCCCAGTCCAAATCAGCACTCTGACCAGGGACTTCTCCACCCAGCTGGAGGAGGCTGCTGAGATAGCCAAACCAGAAGTCTTTCCAGGCTTCAGGCAGATGGTGGAAGAGAGAGTCAACCTAGCTGATGCCTGTGTGACTCTGGAACGAAAGCAAAAGTTGAAACAAGTTTTCTTGGATTTCCAAGATCTCTTTGTGGTAGACTCATATGACTGTGGCCGCACCAACATCCACACAACAACAATCCCCACGGACCCTGGCATGACTCCAGTGTTTGTGAAGCAATATTGCTTGCCTCTCGCATCCATGGAGTCCCTTACTGAAATAATTAAGGACCTTGAGTCCCGGGGAATAATCCGTCCAGTCCACAGCACTTTTAATAATCCGGTGCTGGGAATACTGAAGCCAAACGGCCAGTGGAGACTCTGCGCCGACCTCAGGGAGCTCAACAAACGGGTCCATACTTCCCGATGGCCTCTGCCCTACATTGACCAAGGGCTGGCCCAGATTCAGGGGTCACAGGTATTCACAGCAATAGACCTGACCAATGGATACTGGACCGTGCCTGTCAGTAGGGAGGACCAATACAAGATGGCTTTTACCTTTGGGGGCCAGCAGTACACATGGACCCGGACTCCCTTCGGATACCTCAACTCCGGCAATGAATTCAACATTTTCCTACATAAGGCCATGCCCGACCTGGGTGCGAGGGGTAACCTGGCTTATGTAGATGATGTCCTCATCAAAAGTTCATCTGTGGAGGAACACATAGCGGAGATCCGTTATGTTCTGACCCAGTTGAGGGCCGCCGGAGCAAAACTTTCCTTTCAGAAAGCACAGTGGTGTAGAACCCGTGTTAATTTCTTGGGGCATGAGATTACTCCTCAGGGTCTCTGTCCCCAGGAAAAGAAAGTGGAAGCACTTCAGAAACTGAAAGACCCCACAACTCTGCGAGAACTAAGGAGCCTCCTTGGACTGACTAATTACAGCAGAAAGTTCATTGAAGGCTACGCAGAGATCACCAGACCCCTGATTCATCTCCTGAAGGGGGGGGGTCAAGTGGAAATGGGGTCCAGAACAAGCCGAGGCAGTAAGACAACTCAAAAGAAGCCTCTCACAAGCGCCTTGCCTAGCTTACCCTGTCAGAAACAAGGAGTTCTTCCTTGAGACGGGGTTCTCTAATACGTGCTTGACGGCAGTATTATACCAAAAGCATGACAAGGTCAATAAAGTAATCTCCTATGCGAGCAAAACTTTATCCTCTGTGCAGGAAAAATTCAACGATTGTGAGAAGGCACTCCTGGCAACGGTGTGGGCATTGAAGAATTACCGCCCGTTTATCCAGGGGGAACACATCATAGTGGAGACTCCACACCAGCCTCTGCAATATCTCCAAAGTGACAGAATCCGGGCCGGAAATGTGAGTAATTCCTGAATTACTTCCTGGATTCTGTCAATGCAAGGCTTTCCTGTGGAGGTCAGATATGGCCAAAACAAGAAGAGTCCCCTCGCGCAAGGTCTGGCTGACTTGCATGATTGTGCCAGAGAAAACTGTCTCGAGGACGAAAGTCTAAAAATCAAGGACAACATGGAGGCATACCTTAATTCCCCACACAAAGTCTTTGAAGAGGACAAGTGTGAGGGAATGCCCACTGTCTATGTGGATGGTTGCTCTTACCATGTTGACAACAACGGGGAGAGAGAACTAGTGGCCCGCGTAGGGAATGCATGGGTGAATGAGTCTCCAGAACACTCCGCTGGATACAAAATTGGTCCCCGAAGTAGTCAGGTGGCAGAATTGATGGCTGTGCATCAGGCCATCCTCACTGCTGTCCAGCATCAACTCCACGAACTGGTCATAATCACAGATTCGGATTATGTACGGAACGGGTTCGTGGAGCACCTGGTTAATTGGAAAACCAGAGGCATGTTATGTGCTAACAACAAACCCTTGAAACATGGGAAGTTGATCCAAAACATTGATGATCTGGTCACCTCGAAGGGGATGACCATCTATTGGAAGAAGATCAAGGGTCATTCCAAAATAGAGGGACCAGACAAAACTGGAAATGACTTAGCTGATCAGCTGGCCAAAACCGGGGCCATCCAAGGGGATCTAATTGAGATTGAGTCCCTGTTGGGGGAAATCCAGGTCACTGCTATCACTAGGTCCCAGACAAATGCTCACAATGACCTTTCAATTGCACAATGGAGTAAGGAGACCCCTGATGCTGATTTGATTACCGCTCAGAAGGGGGATCCAATAATTGGTAAATTTTACCAGCACCTTGAGGACCCTGAGAACTTTCCCCTGACGGATACCGATTACATTGGGAAAGAGGACCTAAGAGTGTTGATGAAATGTCCAAAAATGTTCCGAATCCAAGACGGTTTGCTGGTAAGGAAATCCAAAGCTGACCACGATCAGTGGGTGGTTCCTACCTCATTCCGAAGCCTGATGTTAAGTCACGCCCATGATACGGCCACCGCCGGTCATAGGGGGTTTCACACAACACTGGAAATCTTAAGAGAGGTTGCATGCTGGCCACACATGGGGCAGGACCTTGACCAATACTTGAAGGGGTGTCTTGTGTGTGCACAATTTCAGCCATCATCCCTCACGCACTGTGCACCCCTCCAAAAGAGGGGGACGACACTGCCATGGTCAGATTTGCAAATCGACTTTGTAGGCCCTGTGATTCGTTTGACTAGAGGAAACAAGTACATGTTGACCGTTACATGCTTGTTTACCAAGTGGGTGGAATGTCTCCCAGCCCCAAATTGCAAGGCAGAAACTGCAGCTGCCCTGATGATTAACCACATCTTTTCCCGTTTCGGTCTACCTCAAAGGATTGAGTCAGACAGGGGTAGCCACTTCACCAGTGAAGTAATGACAAAGATGTGGGAGATACTGGGGGTTAAAAGGAAGCTACACATTGCTTACAGGCCAGCTTCTTCTGGAGCAGTAGAGAGATACAACCGAACCATTGTGAGCATATTAAAGAAGTTTGTGGCAGATTCTGGGCCAAGTTGGGATATCCGATTACCTCTGGTCCTAATGGCCATCAAATCTACCCCTTCATCTGCAACCAAAATGTCACCATTTCAGTTGATGACTGGACGCAAGATGGTGCTTCCTCAGCATTTGCTCTACAGAACCCAAGAGCAAACGTTGATAAATGCCTCCACAACTCATGAGTATGTGGAGAATTTAAGGAATCACCTTCAGCATGCTTTTGCCTATGCTCAGCGGAATCTAGAAAGATCAGCCGAGAGTATGATGACCCACTATGACCTGAAAACTTCCAGGAAGGAATATCAGGTGGGGGACCGGGTCTATTTATACAATTTCCAAAGGAACCAGGCCAAACAGCGAAAATTTTTGCCTACATGGAAGGGACCCTATGAGATTATAGACAAGATCTCCCCTGTGGCCTACAACATCCACATCCCCAAAGGCGGTTTGGCAGAGGGGGAAGACAAGTGGGTCCACATTAACCAGTTGAAGTGTTGCCATCCCAGGCACACTCTGCAACAACTGGAGGAATCCTCTGGAATCCCAGGGGGCACTGTCTCAGATTAATTCAGTTCTAACTTAAAATATCCTACATATGGCCTATCAAATTCTGTGTTTCTCAAGTTTGTGTGTTCCTATCGCTTAATTAAAAAAAATGTGCATGTTCATATCTGTTGAGTTCTAAAATATATATGCCACCCCACTATATCAATGGTGGGGGAGAAATGTCCATGAATAGGTATTGCCGCTCTTCCTTTGTCGTCCTAGGAGAAAGAAAACCTGGAGACTGGCCAAGGAGGACGATCCGGAGACCGGGTGCCGAGACCCGAGGGGCCCAGGGTACCGCCCAATATTCCCATCAGGACCGGCGAGGAGAACCGATCGATCAGTACCGGATGGAGGAAAAGATGCTGAACTGTGCCATTTGCAGAATTGGAAGAAGATTATGCGGACATACCAGTGCGTGGGTCATCACCTTCTGTGCACCCGACTCCCCATCGACTCAAATTCAAAGTGCAGTCACGTGGGGGGGCTTTGTTGGGTGTCCTGACCCACGTTTGAGCTATCATGCTGCAACATTTGGTGCTGTGGGCTTAGAAAATCCAAGATGGCCAAAAAGCCCACATGTGCGCCAGAATCCAGGAGAACCACGCAGTTTGTGCACACTAAAATGGTTGCCTAACTTGCCACCCACCAGTGCGAGCAGGATGGGCCGGGGTGCCATGAGTGAAATATGTGCCAAAGGAAAAACCGCACTTTAAAATCACCTTTTGTTTCTCTGAATGCAAGCTCAAAATGCCTATTTTCAAACATTGCAACACATCCAAAAATCTCACTGAACACCAGCGGACATCTGGCAGAATGAAGTATGTGTGCATACTAAATCTGGGAAGTTGAAGAGCCCCAAAACAATGTTCATAACAAGACTGGCTGAGCTCTGCAGGTCTGCAGCAGCCTAACTGAAACTGGATTTAAAACTACCAAAAATCGAAAATGTTTAAATTAACTGAGTGACCTCCTTTTGAGTGTCACATAGTTTGTCACTGTTGAAATGTCATAGTTTTGAACTTAGAATCAGCATTCTAGCTGCATATGTAAAAATTGTCTTGACTTAAACTGGGGAACAAAAAGTGACATTTTATCTGAAACCTGGCTTAATGAAACTGAATTCTGCTTGACATCTACCCCCACATGAGTTAAAACCTGCTCAGCCACTCTTCCCCTTGCCAACAGGAGTTGTCCCTTCTCTGATTAGATTAGGGGTGGAGCAGCTACAGGGAGTTGAACAAAGGCCTGTCCTGGGCCCAGGCAGATGGTTTATTAGGGTGGTCGTAAATGGCTTCCTTTTGAACAAAGCCCTTCCTTGACTCAGGCAGATGGTTTATAGGGTAGGCCGTAAAATAGCTTCCTCTTGGCAGAAGCTGGGAGGGGCAGGGTCTCTAAGCTTGGCAGAAACTGGATAAACTGGTTTCTACACCATGTGACCTGAAAAGACACACCCCTGTTGGCCAGAATATGATTCTAAGAAAGATGTATAACTCACAGTGCGGACTTGTCAAAATTATTTAAATGATACCATAATTCTTGTGATTTTTCTGTGCACGTTTTAAGACGCGTTGGGAATTTGTGTGATGTTCTGGGGCAAAACCCCGCTATTTATTGACACCACATACTCTGTGTTTAAGCTAGCGACCTGGAAAGTTACTGAGATATGTGTGGGAGGGCGGTGTACATGTGCATAAATCTGGAGAAAAATCTGATGTTGCAAAACCCACTAAAAAACGCAAAATGTTGCCATTTCTGAATGCAAGCCCCCAGGAAGAGCAGCGTTTAAACAGAGTATACCTCATGTGATATGTGATGGGTGCAAGTAATTTTAAACAAATGTGTACCTGTGCAAATATGTCTTTAGGTCAAATATAGATTTATGTGTAATCTGACAGGGGAGTATCCTTTCTACAAGCCATTAAATGACATCATTCTGACACACAATCCTGCTCTCCAGTGAGAACGCAAAGAATTCTCCAACCTATCAGAACTCTGAAGGGGTTTGGCCTAGAAAGCTAGCCTCTCCACCCACTTTCAGAACACATAAAAAGAGCCACTGGAAGCTAGAGAGGGGATTTCAATTCTATTTGCTGCGGAGCATGCTGCCGGACCATACAACATCCAGAAGATACCAGATTCAACACTTAAACTTTAAAACTGCAAAGAACTTGATTCAGAACTCAAGGCAAGGGCCTAAACCCACAAACTGAGAACTCTTCTCAGTAGGCCTCAGCATCCAGCAAACCTAACAGCGGTAGCAGCATCCAGGAGCCGTGCAGATCAGCGCTGGATCCAGAGAAAGCTGTGCAGAAAGATCCAGAAGCAGTGCTGTACCCAGAGAAAGCAGAGCAGTATCCAGAACCAGAGGCCAGAGATCCAGAGTGACCCAGACCGCTGTTAGCAGAACCAGAGAGCTGACCCAGATCACTGTGAAATGCCGAGACCAGAACCGGAGTCCAGTCCAAAACCTGACCAGATCTGTGGCGAGGCCTATTTTAAAATATATTGTGAGTGCCTAGCAGAACTGTGCAGAACCAATCTCTTAGTTAAAATAATCTAATCCAAACTATTTTAATCTAACCAGAACTGCCTCCTGGAAGTTGTCACTTGTCATTTTGCAAAGCTGTCACCTGTCATTTTCTAGCTGCAAGCTGTAACCTGTCGCTTTGAACTTTTAAAATTTCAAATCCGAAAAACAACCTTCACAAAATCGTTCATAACTCCGTAACCGTTTATGCTAGGAACTTGGTTTAACTTTCCTTTGAAAGCTTCGAATCACAGCTTTTCAACAAGCCTAGAACCGACTTCCTACTCCTTAGACTTTCTCCGTAATCACGATTCTCGCACCCGCGAATTTTGCCACAATTTGCGATTTGGCCCGATTTCTTTACTTGTAAAAAGATAGCTGCTTTTGCCTGAACTACTAAATTTCGTTTGCCTCTTAAGAACCATCCCTGAATCATTGCTAGAGTGAGCCTGGACTAATATTAACTAGATACCACTCACCCTGAACCTCCTGAAGGGAATTAAAAGCATTTTCAGCATATTTCTCACTGCATTGTCACCATATTCAAAGCACTTGGGTCTGTGTTTCAAAACTCCTATCTGTTGTATAAGCTGCTGGGGGGGAATTGAACTGAATTCTATTTGATTGCATTCCTAAGAACTGAGCCCCATTCTATTCATCTCCTTACATTGCATTAAGGGGGGGGTGAATTGTCCAAGAAAGTGATTACATTGTCTTTTGCTGAAATCCTATCAAGTTATTTTCTGTACTGCATTTCATTCCACATTGCATCCATTTGAAACCATAAAAGTATTGTTGCTATCGTATCCATCCTATAACCACTCATCATTGATTATAAAGAAGTGTGCTAGTGCCGGACTATCCATTATTGATTACTGCTCAGATTAAGTGTGATATTCAATTATTAATTTTATTATAAAGTGTGATATATATATATATATTGTTTAAATTATCAAATAAACCTTTTAAACTTGCAAAACAGAACTACTTCTTGGCTCAGTGGGGTCAGGGGGATTCCAAGAGAGGGGTGTTATATAGGGGTAGTCATCCAGAACTCATGAACTGGACGTAAAGATATATCAATAAGGGTTTCCATTCAGTATCCCAGACTAGGCATTGACTTAGCTGTAGTGTTGAATTGAATCCTCTTACAAGACTTTCAATCTGTTAAAGCAAATCTTGTCCAATAAATCTATCCCAAAGATGCCCGATTTAATCAGGAATTTATTCTACAGACAGATGCATCCAAAGTCGTCTAACGGGCTGTTCTCTCACAGTTGCATGATGGCCAAGAGCACCCAGTCTTGTATACCAGTAGAAAAGTGTTGACACGCAAACAGGCTTTTGCAACTGTAGAGTGGAGGTTAGGTAGGTCCATTAAGTCAGCATTACTAGCCTGATATGTTATCTGACAGGGAGAACATTCTGCCTTGTTACAGACCCTTCTCATCTAACATGGATGTATCTAAGAAAATATTCCAATGCCGGAGTAATGAGGTGGTTTTTAGACCTACAACCATTCTGTTTCACAGTAGAACACCGGAAAAGGAAAGATGAAGAAAATGTACTCTTCCTTAGTCTAATTAGTCCTTAGTCAGTTTCCCATAGGTCAACAAGAGGAGCGCTCCAGGATAACTGAAGGGGTATGTGTAGGGTGACCAGATTTCCAAAATGAAAAACCAGGACGGCCAACAACATAAAAGAGGGACTACCCCATTGCAGCCCACCAATTACCGCCCCTCCCCCAACACGCCCCCCACAACCACCACCCAATCATATTTCCAGAACTTCTCCTTTCTATAAACTGTATATGATCTCATTTGTGCAGTTTTGTCTGCGAATCTTGGCATGTTAATTCAAAACAGGCGTTTGCTCTAATTGATATAACATGGCTTGCTGTACACTAATTTCCAAGCCAGTCTCTGTGGCACAGGCAGTAAGTGTTGTAACTTGTACCTGAAAGGTTGGGGGTTCAGCCACTGCTCCAACTTCAAAATTCTGAAGGTGTTGTGAAAAGAAATTACAATTTTAAATGCCCTAGCCACCCAACCCTGCAAACCCCGGACGGGGTTTCTAAAATGAAAAAAACCCTGGGACGGAGGGTGATTTCCCCGGACTGTCCCGGGAAAACCGGGACGTCTGGTCACCCTAGGTATGTGAGGAATGCAGGGAATTCATCCCTTCTTCCCAGGGGGAGCCACCCCCTTGGGACTCGGGAGGTGAGCCTGCTATGCAAATCCCTCCCTAGGGGTTTCAGGCAAGCAGGATCCCATTGAGGGTGACACCCCCCCCGGGGACAAGGAAGACCCAAGACAGGCTTACATTCTAACTCCCTCTTCTCCTAAGAGCCCATTATTTATGGTTACATGAGAACAGACCTGATTACTTACAAGCAGGGTCCTTCAAGGTGGATGGCTTGCTGACTCGCCTCTGCTTACTCCCACTTCCTCTGAAGCCTGATGACCAATGGACTTCTTTTTCTAGATCCAGGGAGGAACTTCAAGTGACCGGGAGAAAAATCCAGAAAGAGAACGTCTGACAGGAAGTCCAAAGGAGTAATCCGTGCATGGACTCAGATGATGTAGGAGGACCCTCCACTTGAGGAATTAGAACTGTGCAGAGGACCTGGTGGGTGGAGCCCAGAAGCTCCAAAAGCAGCTGCTTCAACAAAGGTAGGGAACCCAGGCAATCCGGGACAGCTGACGCAGAAAGCTCACCACACTGCAACCTGAGGTACCAGGCAGCCGACACACACACATGCTGCCGTGCAGAAAGGGAAGAATCAGAAGAGAAAAATACCCGCTCAAACTGATGCCAAGCTGCGAAACTGCCAAAGACCAGGATCCGATGTCATCCAGAAGTTCTGCCACAAGAAGTACGCAGCAGTAAAAGGGAAATAGAAGAAGGGCGGTGCAGCGAACAGCAAAAAGGGTTGAGAAAGCACAGAGCCAGTCGGGTGCTGAGTGCCATAAAACCCAAAGGGAATAAGAGAGACTTGTCAATTAGTGCTGAGAAAGTCCAGAGCCCACTGGGGGCTCAGAGCAGCACGAGGGACAGAAGAGATTCAGTTATAAAGGCTTTGCATCTAGAGATGGAACTTTGCTGTTATTCCTGGAAAGACAGATCTGTCCAGGTCAAGAAAGCACATCCTCCCTTTACTTTTTTGATAGCTTGGGAAAGAGCATTTGGGTGGTTGTCCCAAAGCCCAGTGACTTGTTAATGTCATTCTTTATATAATTCCCTGGAAATCCTTTTCAAAAAAATATAAGAACCTCTTTTGGGGTCGGGCTCAGAGCCCCAGCCACCATCAAGCCACCATCAAGCTTATCAAGGTGGAGTAACCGTTTTGATATCTGCCGGTTTTTATTGTAAAGTCTTGGTTTCCCTCTTTGCCGTTCTTTAGATTACTTCCACCTTTGGGATCCTTTGCCCTGTTATTCTTACTTACTTACAGTTCCCCGTAACTTCCCAGACATCCAGTCCTGTCTCTCTTTAGCGTACCTGTTTTTCTGGTGTGCGGCATTCGATGAGAGGTGCTTCTCTCCATCCAGTTCATTGGCGTTCTAATTTCTTTGGTGGTTGGCGGCTTCTTCGACGGTTGCTTCCTAGTCACTCCTCCACTGGGATCTTACTTATTGGAGGCGGCTTCCTTCACCTCTTGTTTCCCGGTCGCTTCCCCTCCGGGATCTCGCTTCATGGAGGTAGATACCTTCCCTCTTGCTTCCTGCTTGGCTCACCCCTGGTTTCTGGCTTCTCGAGGATGCCCACCTCCACAGCTGGCTTCATGTCCCGCGATACTGCTCCACAGCCACAGCTCGCCCGGAGCTCTGATGGGAGGTAGCTTTGGGCAACGAGACCAGACATTTCTTCTCCCCATGTCGTCCACTTGCTCCTGTATGCCTTCCTCTTCGACAGTCTTGGCTCTCTGGGACTCCTCCAGGCAGCAGTCTCTCTGTGCTTTTTAAATGTCCATGCACCTATCAGTGGATCCCGACAACTAGACCACATTCTGTGCTTCTCACTGCCAGTGATATTTATTGCTCTATGCAGCTTTCTTGTTGCAGTACCTTTGTATTCATAAGAGTGGTGGTTAGTTCTAGGTAACTTATGCACAACATAAGGGAAGATATCAACATTGGGTCCTCTGGGTGGTGAAAGGTAGCCATGACAGTAGGCTATTAAGGCATGGGGAATAGAATGGGTATCCCTAAAAGGGAAAGGGGGTACCATGTCTCACAGAGGATGCACCACCCCCTTGAGGGTCACCTTCCCCCATGCAATCCTCCCTTATGTATCTGCCCCAGGGGTCAGGATCAGGGAGCAGCTGCTGTCCCCTGGCCACATGGGAAGAGGTTACCGATGGGAAAGGAGTGATGACACCAGCAGATTCAACACACTTTGTTGAGGGGCATGTCTCTCCTGCTTTTGTCTCCTTCCAATGACATTACCAAACTTTAACTCATCCCAACAGTGCAGAACTCTGTTCATCCTACATGTCTGCTGCTCTTTATCTATTCACAAGCATTAATAGTAGGTGGCAAACCTGTTGGCACTGGGAAATGTGTTTCCGTCTTACCTATGTCCTGCAGTTACATAGATCCATTAATGTCCTAGAATGCTTTTCTGTATTTACATAGGTTATGTAACATATTATGCCATTAAAAAAAGAGGTTGTGGAAATGACATAGACCTAGGCCATGCAAGATGCCATTGCCCAGTGACATGATTTTCATCCTTCCCATTGGCAGGTTTGAAGTAGACAATAGTACTTTAGCCGATGCAGGTGTCTGGATAGCAGTACACCTCTGTGCTTTGTGGCAACAGCATCCCCTGAGCACCTGACTGGTTTAATATTAGTCAGAAACATTGTCTTCGGCCTACCCCCGGGACACCTAATAACTAATTCTTATTACCCTGGTGCAAATTGTCAACATTAAAGGTCATCAAACTTCCATGCCCATTGTTGTCACTGAAACAAGCATTTACACTTGCTATATAGGGACTCTTTACACTCATAACATATAAACAAATATAAATGCTCTCACAGTTTTTGTTTGCATATATATGTATTCTCTTGCAGGGATAATATATAAGCTTTACAAATAGTATAGTCACGCAATAAACAAGAACCAAAATAAGCAATTGTTTACTTGACTATAGTACTGTATCTGTCCCTACTCCTATTAACCTATAGGCATCAACAGCTATCTGCTGACCAAACATGTGTATAGACATCTAGAATACAACACAGTAAAACTAAGACTGTAATGCTTTCAGCATAGCATAAAAATGATGTGATCTTGTTTCAGCTGATGAAACCCATTGGGCCTCATTACACGGACCGCCGGTATTTTACCGAGTCCGCCATGGTGAATGGTGGAATTACCGCCCTATTCCAAGGTGTGTGGGGGTGGTAATTCCCCATTCACCATGGCACTTCCCCATTCCCATTTCTGCCCCCGTAGGGCTCAATGGGAATGGGAAGGCAGTAATTACTGTACCGCAAATTGCAGTAACGTAATTACCTCCAAGGTCCCTTTGCGGGTCCCGTCCTTAATGGCTGGTAAAACCAGCCGTTAAGGTAGAGCCCCACAAAGGGACCTCGTAGTAAGGCGGTAAGGGTTTACCGGCACTGCTACCCTTCACGGTACGGTAAACCCTTTCCGCCATCCGTGTAATGAGGCCCATTTACTTTTAAAAGTAAACAAGCCTATGAAAATCCCATGGCTATTAAGGCAATACCCTGAAGTCAATCTAAAGCCATGGATATCAATGGTTGTGAAACAGTAGCAATACTTTTGCAAGGGTCCACTTATCCTAACCAGAGGTGTGAGGAGTAGCATACATGTTAAAATGTGCTATGCCAAAACATGTTACATGATTTCGCAAAACATCAATAAACAGTCAAACGTTTAACATGACAAAAACCCTGCATGGACCCTCGTAATTTCAATGACAGATTTACATTGTTCTGGAAATTCTATCAACAAGATTGGCCCAAATCAGCCCTATCAGCTCTGTTCCCTGAGTGGATGCATTGCATGCCTGCCTCACCAGCTAGCCATGATCATCTGCTTTTCCACTCCCATTTCTGAGTGCTGTATATATGATTTAATTAGGCCTATTGTTAAGAAAACGATAACTAACAACTAATCCTACCTTTTCTTTTCTGCACACAGTGTCACATTGTCCTGAGTTATGGTTCACAATGACTTGTGTCATAGGTTAAGGTTCAGAGTTGTAATCTCACCCAATACTCTTACACTGTGGCCCCTGAGATTAGTTCAACTACCCATCTGCTATACTCTTACAGTGGACAAGGATTTGGGATGTAAATGTGCCTGCCTGCTAATGCAGATAGTGTTTACATGATCTCGATGATATCTGCAGTTCTAACTATAAACAGGATATTGCTTAGTGACCTAATGCAATGCTCAAACATAGAGGTCCTGATTCACAGAAGTGCTTTACATTGGCGCAGTCCTATGGGAAAACGCTCTGTGAATCAGGCCCTTAGTGTATTCCGAATATTGTTCTTAGTCAGAGTTTGTTTTGTTCCCTCAGAAATCTAATCATTATTCATTGCAACTTCATGAGCACAGTTTAAGCTGCGAAGGAATAACATGTTGTAGAATAAAATGCTATTTTTGACAAAGAGCGCAGAAGTGGGCGCCTTATTAATTGAAAATTGCTTGTAAATTAATACTAGGCTGCGTTTCACATGGCGGTGACGGTATAAACGGTGTCGGTAAGGCACCGGCACACCATCCTGCCGCATTACGAGTTCTGCCTGCGGGTTCCTGGTGGGCTGTGTGGCACCCGCGAGCAAAACTCATGATTGCATCGGCACTGTACGTTGCAACCATGCGCCCCACCCCCATGCTGCCCTGGGGCGTAATGGGGATCGGGAGCCCGGCAATACCACCACCCGCGACTGGGCAATTATCGGCCCATTCAACTCATAATGGGCCGGTTATTGCCCAATCGCACGTGGCGGTGCTGGTAGCGAGCATGACGGTAGCCGTGCCCCCATTTTATTTATTTATTTTTGAAATTTTTAAAGCACTCACACAGCCGGGGGGCATCCAGGCGCTGTTACAGGACTATGTCTCTTAGTTGCATATTTACAACACGCTTAATACCCGGAGGTTTCTAAGAAGCGACCCTGGGATCGAACCTGTGTTGCTTCGTGTCGTCTTGCCCCCAAGACGAGCATGTTGCCGCTGAGCTAGCCTCCGGCCATGCTCGTAATGAGGCTCTATGAATTGTTACTGCACTGGTAGAGCCAGCCATATGCCTCAATT
Organism: Ambystoma mexicanum; assembly: GCF_040938575.1. NCBI lineage: Eukaryota > Metazoa > Chordata > Amphibia > Caudata > Ambystomatidae > Ambystoma > Ambystoma mexicanum. The sequence continues at coordinate 1,414,956,317 of NC_090934.1, read as the reverse complement.
GTGTGTGCAGGTATGAATGTTACAATGTAAAGCAGAGCAGAATAATGGAAGCCACATGTGTTACATGTTTTATAACACAATATTAACATGCCTTAGCTTGGTTTGCAAGCCGGAAATAGCCTTCTCACCGCAAATATATGACATCTGATGTAACCTCATTCATGGCATCCTCCAATATCTGCTTTGACAACCAGTCAAGGCCTTGTTCCCTCGTCACACGCTCACACTCCCAGCCCCATGAATGCACGGTCTGCACCTAATGTCCCACATAAGGGTTGCATCTGATTGTGTATTCACTGAACAAGGAGGGGAGCCCTTTGATCAGTTGCGCTAGGCAGGAGGGTGGAGTGGTCTCTTCACAGGGTGCTCAAAAGGAGGGAAGTTGACGACTGAGTATGCAGTGATCTGGGTGGGGGAGGGTCCAGTTACAGGGTAGAACATAGAATGGGCACAGCAAATTAGTAAAACATAGGATCCATGCAGTGTATACAGATAGTAATATAAAACACAGTTCAGATAGTTTAATGTACCGAAAACACAGTTGGGGGAAGTGAGATCAGGGGATGGGGGGATGATGAGATGAGTCAAGTGTGGGTCGCCAGCCACAGGGAGGAAATGGAGTTTGAGGGGAGATTAGAAGGCGGTGACACTGATCATTTCTATATCGTAGTCTTATAAGGGAAGGTGTTCTCCAGAAGGGTGGCAAGGAAAGGAAAGGACTTTGGGGATCAGTACAAGGTGGGCATGAAAGAGAGAGGATGAGTAAGGTGGTGGAGCAAAGGGTAAAAGGAGGGGAGTTCCTGGTGACAAAGTTGTCTGCGTGAAAGGCTGCTAAGCCTTTTAAAAGCTATAGCATACATCTGAAGAGGGATTTGGTGATGTGTGGAGAGGCTTTCAGCACCTAGGCAGTGAGGAGTGTTTGGAGATGAGCGGAGCTGGATGTACAGTACCTGAATTACAACGCTGAAGATTTTAGAGTGCAGAGGGAGGCCTACTAAGAGGTTAAATTTGTTGTCAAATGGACTGGATGCAAAGGCGGATGCAAGTTTTATTGGAGTGGTAAGTGGGAGAGGAGAAGCTTGCCCTAGGGCAGTTGGAACACTGACATGTATGTGCAAAGTAACTGGTCAGGCACTCTATAGCACAACCCTGCTTCTGCACCCCCGCATGGATCTGCAAGTGCACCCATCTGGCATCACCTGGGGAAATGGGAGTTCAGGCACTATACTCACGAGGGCTCTATGTCCTATTACCGCCGCCCGTTTCTTCGACTGGTATTTTTCCGAACAATTTAAACCGAAAACAGTAGTCGAATTTTTTTTTTAAATTATTTTTGTGTGGCTTCCCCACCAAGCCCCCCTCTTCTCCCTATTTTTTAATTTTCCGGAACACCTACAAAATATATGCCCTTTCTGACCCCTCTCCACCCTCAATAAATGTCAATGGGGGTCATTACGACCCAGGCGCTAATGGGTTAACGGCGCCGTAAAAGGCTGCGGCGCTGTTAACCTATTAGCGCGTAATTACGAGGTCCCTTTGCGGGACCGGACCTTACGGCTGGTGTAGACCAGGCGTTAAAGTAGCGACCCGCAAAGGGACCTCGGTGCTAATTACGGTGCCGCAATTTGCGGCACCGTACTTAGCGCCTTCCCCATTCCCATTATGCCCTATCGGGCAAAAATGGGAATGGGGAAAGGCCCTGGGGAAATGGGGAAATACCGCCCCGCCAACCTTGGAATGGGGCAGTATTTCCCCATTACACCATGGCGGACACGTTACGATCCCAGCACCAAACATGGTGCTAATAGTGCCATGGTTTAGCGCCGGTATCGTAATGAGGGCCAATGTGTTTTTTCGTCTGAAATTGGTCGGAAAAACACCCGTCAAAAAAACGGGTGTCGATGAATGGACGTCGTACCACTCACTAGATAATAGAACTTTCAGGAGACACTGGCAAGGACAATCTGCCAGTGAGTGCCACCATGTAACGGTAGCAAGGACGTCTGCAATCTGCCTACCCAATCCTGAATTAGGTTCGTGGGAACTTGTTAGAAATGGGGTTTGCTGCTCCTATCAATTTCTGTGTAACGTGTGGGTGGTTCACGGATACACACACATTTTCTTACAGCCCGAATCTCTTTTCAGGACACATCATCAGCAGGGCATGATCGGGCGGTAGAGTGTGCCATGAGTTTCAGGGGAGAGTCACAGTAAAAGAAAAACGAAAAGAAAAGTTCAAGTGGCGAAAAGGAACGCAGGGATTTAAAAAGGGCGAGAATAAAGCACGGATGGCTAGTGAGTGTTACTGCAATGAAAGCATATATTGCTCATGTCTTATGGTTATGCAGGAAAAAACAGCATTACATTTTGCAGTAAAATTGCTCGGGAGGTTAATGCACCTACGGCAAGGATTTGGCTGAAGCCTGCAGGCCAGTAAAGCACAACTCGACAGTGAGTGTTTTTGAAGTGACCAGTACTGGCATAGATAGGCTTTGCATACAGCCTAATGCACAGTATTTAAAGTGAACATTACTGGCATAGATATGCTGTGGCGGCAGCATGCTGCAAGCGATTTACATTGACCAGTACTGGCATAGATATGTTATGGATGCAGCCTCATCAATGTGATTTACAAAGACCAGTACAGGCATAGATAGGCTTTGGATACAGCCTAATGCATGGGATTTAAAGTGAAAATCACTGGCATAGATAGGCTGTGGCAGCAGCCTGCTGCAAGCGATTTACATTGACCAGTACTGGCATAGATATGTTATGGATGCAGCCTCATTCATTGGATTTACTATGACCCTTATTTGCATGGATAGGTTTGGGATGCAGCCTCGTCTATGGGATTTACATTGACCAGTACTGGCATAAATAGGTTATGGATGCAGCCTCATTAATTGGATTTACTCTCACAATGACTGCCTTCGGATAAAGCCTCTTGAATGGGATTTAAAGTGAACATTACTGGCATAGATAGGTTGTGGCAACAGCCTGCTGCAAGCGATTTACATTGACCAGTACTGACAGGGAGAGGTTGTGGGTGCAGCCTCATTCGTTGGATTTGTTGTGGCCATTACTGGCATAGATAGGATGTGTCTGCAGCGTTATGCAAGTGATTACTCTGACCATTGCTGGCATAGTTAGGTGTTGGCTACAATCTCATCTATAGGAGTTACATAGACCAGTACTGGCATAGATAGGTTGTGGCTGCAGCCAAATGATAATGATGTAAACTTTTTCCTGGGCAGTGTACTGGTGCTGACATGGCTTTTTCAGGATGTATTTTTAAAACATTTCTCAAGGCGGGTCCTCCCTCTAGCGCTACACTTGCAGTAATTTGTGGAAATATGTAGGTCCCCTGCTGAAAGTATTCAATAGACATTAATACCTGTAAATCATAAAATGTACTGGATATTTTTCATGTGTCCCAGGAGAGAAATTGCACATTGAATGACTTTTTATCAATGTTGCCCCCAAACTGTGCTGCAAAATGCATAATGCTGCGCATTTCTATAAACTAATCCCCCAGCCCCCACAAAAACCAAAGCCCAATTGCTTTGCTCGGTCACTTAAGAGGATATTTAGGGCTCTCCACTGAAAACATTCAGCACCCAATAAGGGCCCACTTGTGAATCATCTAGAATATTGATACCCTTTCATGAGAATCAGAGGCATGGCGCAAAAGCGGCCATTTTGTAATCTGCATGCAAAATCCTGAATCAGAGTCATAAAAAGGCACAACACAAACACATGCAAAAAAAAGAAGAATATTTGAAATCAAGTATTATGAGAAGTCAAACAAAATTACATTTCGTAAAGCATTCTACTGCCTTCTGCTAATGAAAATCAATATCGCAGTTAGGCAATATGCGGGTACGGTATCATGCCACGGGCAGATCATATTAAAAAACAATGTAATCCAGGGATCCGCATATTCTGGTATAAGAAAGGGCAATAATATCTTCAAATAAATGTGCCAGAAGGCAAACATGCTTTAGCGTCACGGGGAAGGAACCCTGTCCGCTGGTATACTCCTCTATGGTGCCCCTCGATCATGCAGAAGTGGGGGCACTTTGAGACATTTCTCAAATCTAGAGACCTGGTCATGCCACATTCTTTGCATGTAAAGCGTGTTTCTACTGCAAGACAATAGTGGGCACCTGCCTGCCACCACCCGGGGGGCATGGTGATCAGCAGAACAAAGGCGTAGACAGGGTAGGGCCTCAGCGGGCAAGGCCCACCCAAAATTTCTAAACCCCCACTCAGCGGCGCATTGACAGATGTTAATGTCACTGCGGTGGTCGCAACTGCACGACCTTCAGACCCCACTTGTTAGACAGTACTGGCGACGCCTCTGCAGCAGAATAGTCCTACATGCCGCAAATCTGGCCGCTGAAAGGAAGAGCGGTACCAAAACTCCACTCCTCCACATTCATCATAATTCCTCGCGCCAGCATTGGCCACTTGTGCTTTGCTCACCGTGTGAACACTCCAGTGATCACATGTGGTCCGTAGATGTGCTGTTAACTTCATAGTGTGAACTACTAGACAGATCTATGTACCCCCAACTTGAAATCATAAGGACCTTATAATTCACTGAAGCATATAAAGCACAGTCCGGTGCCATACACAGTCACATAGGACTTCAAAGTGATATTCAATTTTATTCTTATTTTTTACATTTACAGCAGCACACAAAGCACTGAGGCATCTAGGCGCTAGTTACAGTACAAGTGTGGTAGCACAATCTACAGTGTGTGGGACTGAGCATAACAGTTACAACCTAAGCGTAGACTGTGAACGTACATTCCACTAAAGCCTCACCTCATGGTGCGGGGGGCTACATCTGGTGTACAGGTAGGTATAATAGGCAACATACGTGTGTATGCACTTTCTGGTAAAGCCTCGCCTCATGGTGCGGGGGGCTACATCGGGTGTACAGGTAGGTATAACAGGCAACATACGTGTGTATGCACTTTCTGGTAAAGGCTCGCCTCATGGTGCGGGGGGCTACATCAGGTGTACAGGTAGGCATAATGGGCAACATACGTGTGAATGCACATTCCAGTAAAGCCTCATCTCATAGTGCGGGGGCTACATCAGGTATACCTGTAGGTATAATAGGCAACATATGTGTGAATGCACATTCTGGTAAAGCCTCACCTCATGGTGCAGGGGGTTACATCGGGTGTACAGGTAGGCATAATAGGCAACATACCTGTGAATGCACATTCCGGTAAAGCCTCACCTCATGGTGCAGGGGGTTACATCGGGTGTACAGGTAGGCATGATAGGCAACATACGTGTGAATGCACATTCCAGTAAAGTCTCACCTCATGGTGCAGGGGGTTACATCGGGTGTACAGGTAGGCATGATAGGCAACATACGTGTGAATGCACATTCCAGTAAAACCTCACCTCATGGTGCGGGGTGCTACATCCAGTGTACCTGTAGTCATAATAGGCAACATACGTGTGAATGCACATTCCAGTAAAGCCTCACCTTATGGTGCAGGTGCTAAATTGGGTGTACAGGGAGGCATAATAGGCAACATACGTGTGAATGCACATTCCGGGAATGCCTCACCTCAGAGTGCGGGGGCTGCGCCGAGTGTACAGGTAGTCATAATAGGAAACCTACGTGTGAATGCACATTTGAGTAAAGTCTTACCTTACAGTGACGGTGCTAAATCGGGTTTACAGGTAGACATGATATGCAAAAAACGTGAGAATCCAGATTCCAGTAAAGCCTCAGCTCATGGTGCAGGGGGCTACATCGGGAGTATAAGTTGGCATAATAGGCAACATACGTGTGAATGCAAATTCCAGTAAAGCCTCAGCTCATGGTGCGGGGGCTACATTGGGTGTACGTATAGGCATAATATGCAGCATACATTGAATGCACATTCCCGTAAAGGCTCACCTCATGGTGTGGGGGCTACACCAGGTGTACAGGTAGGCATAATGGGCAACATACGTGTGAATGCACATTCCAGTAAAGCCTCATCTCATAGTGCGGGGGCTACATCAGGTATACCTGTAGGTATAATAGGCAACATATGTGTGAATGCACATTCTGGTAAAGCCTCACCTCATGGTGCAGGGGGTTACATCGGGTGTACAGGTAGGCATAATAGGCAACATACCTGTGAATGCACATTCCGGTAAAGCCTCACCTCATGGTGCAGGGGGTTACATCGGGTGTACAGGTAGGCATGATAGGCAACATACGTGTGAATGCACATTCCAGTAAAACCTCACCTCATGGTGCGGGGTGCTACATCCAGTGTACCTGTAGGCATAATAGGCAACATACGTGTGAAAGCGCATTCCAGTAAAGTCTCAGCTCATTGAATATCCTTGAATGTAGAGTTCAGGTGAAAAGGGAGGTATGCTTTTATCTAGAACCCCCAAATTAAGTGCAGTCTGAGGCAGTGAAGAAGACTTCCTATTGTGAGGATCTTTCCACTTTTCCTGCCCCTGGAGAGTCTGCCTAGTAACCTGCTGATCGAGCTGGGGGTGGCCCTTTAAAATCTCACCGCAGAGCGAAGTGCAGGCCAAGTGTACATGAAGTGCAGTCTGAGGGGGTCGGCTGGGGTTTGGTACGTTTTTCTTTCTGTTTTCCTTTTCGTGCATGATGTATAAACTTTGTAACAAAAATGTCCCTACACCCCCTCCTACTACCAAAATTGCCACTTCATGGAATGCTGCAACTGTGAACCTCCCTGCCCCCTGGTTACCTCGGGTGTGAGGGCTTCTTCTATTCCTGCTAAGCAACCTGCGGCTGATCCTATAGGACCCTACTTCTTAGTTCCTTCTTCTGCCACTTCTTTCAGGTTTACAAACATTTATCACAAAAAGTCTGTAGAGGCGCCTGCTAATTTCCTGACCCTTTTCCTGCAACAAGTTGTTACAGCTGTTGAGAATGGGTATTCTGTCGTTGGAAAAATGGTCGATGGGGTGAACTAGTCGCCTCTATTACTTTTGATTCTACTAATCTGCTGCCAGATCCTATGCAGACATTACTTAACGATAACTTTCTTACACTCCTGCTCATTTTAGATCTGATGCCTCCTGTTCTCACTCACAGTTTTTGTCAGAGGCCTCACAAGCTCTGGTAGAAGAATTATTTTCTTCAAACATGGTGATGAAGTTTTCTTCTTCTCATCCTATGGAACGTTCTTTGGGATCTTTGCTTGACCTTTCAAATGAGGCTCGTGTGGACTCTGGTCTTCCCGATCATCTCTCGTCTCCGAATTTACCTAAGAAAATCGCTGATGGTCTCTAAGTTGGACTCTGCCTCAATCAAAGCACCTAACTTTGTCCTCAACTCTCTTGTTAAGCTGTTCGATAAGATCAACAATGAGTTGAAGTTTCAGCAATATACACTAATTTAGTGACCTAAATTGGATTCACAAATTTTAAATCTCAAAAATGTGGATATCATTCTTTTGCAAGAGGATTGGGTGTTTTATTGGCAGATCTTTTACCTTTCTGCAACCAATCCTTAGCGGCCAGAGGGTTAAACATCGTGGTGGTCTTCTGGTAGAAATCGGCTGCCTTTATTTTAAACCAATTTATTAAATATTAACAGAAGAAATCAGTGTAACAAAGAGATACAATAGACAATTATCCATACAATAATAATGAAAAATATATTGAGAAAAAAAAAGAATAAAATTCATTTAAAAAAAGAAAATTATATATATATATATATATATATATATATATATATATATATATATATATATATATATATATATATATATATATATATATTACAAAAATAATAATAATAAAAACAATAATAATAAATTGGCTGCCTTTAAAGTCCTTCACGATAAAATTCCTGGCTTGTTGGCTTTAAAGATTTCCAATTTGGACAAGCATTGGCGGGACAACCTTCTCATCATTAACTTGTATCTTAATCTTAATACCTCTGTGGGTGAGAAACCTTTGTTCATCCTTAATAACCTTCTTACAGACTGGTGTAATGACATTGGTAGAGGTCCTATTTTTACCACAGGTGATTTCATTTCTCCATACGGCATGATCCTGAACCCTTGAATAAGAACTGCAACATCCTGCATGGTTCCACTGCATCCTCCGGCAATGTTATTTTGCGAATCTTGGAGGACTAGAGTCTTATTACCTTGAATGGTAACATGCAGGGTGATGTTCCCCACGAACACTTGGGAGAGAGGTCATTCCTCTTATATAATTGACTTTTTCTGGGTTTCCAACATCCTCTTTCATACCCATGACTCCTTTAAAATCATTGACATGGACAGAAGGGATCATAATGTTTTATCCTGCGTCTTACGGGCCGAGAAAAAAAGGGACCACCAATGGACGGGACCGGACAACATTACGATGAATTATGCCAAAAATCATCTGTCTTGGATGCCCAAGGACATCTGCATTTTTAATGTGAACATGTTTACAATTATTGAGATCTCTCCCAGGGTCGAACCTATTTTCTCTTCATCTGAGTTTTGCAATACTATGTTTTTTATTCAGAAAAAATGATATAATCTTTCTCACGTCACACTTATGATTAAGAAATTGTTCTAAAGAAAAAAAGTTGCGCACAAATCTGTAATCTCTTAAACCAAATCAGGATGCCTTCTTAATCCAAGGATTACGCCAGACCTCTAGGATCTTGTTAAGGCTCATAGATGCATAATAGGATCTGGGTAAGGCTGATAGGTGCATAATAGGATCTGGGATCTCATATGTGCATGATGTTAGAAAGGGATAGTGAGCACATGATTTCTATTTTGGCCAAGCAACAGACCCATTCATTCTGGAGCCTAGTGACTGCACAGACCATATGCCTGCAGTCCTCACAACAAATTCCTAACCATGAATCGGTCTGGAGTGAATAAGGGTATTCTCATCAAATCGATATGAGGACCTTGGTTCCACGCAAACGGAACAGTGAAACATGAGTTATACCTGTTACACGGGAAGATATTGCTGTACTGATTTGAAATCTAAAGAATCTGTGTGCAGCTGGTCTGGATGATTCATCAAATGTGGTTTTAAAGAATAATCTGGCCATGTGGGACACTATTTTGCATATCCTATTTTCCACTAGTCTAAAAAATAAGGTAATTCCTGAAACTTGGCAAGGTGGGTTTGTTGTTCTGATTTTTAAAAAGGGCGGGGCATTTGAATCCCAGAATGTACCATCCTATTACTCTTTTAGACACAAGTGCAAAAAAAAAGTATTTTCTCGTGCAGAAGCAACTGGATGCCTGGGCGTCTGGATCAGGGAGGCTGGACGCTTATCAATCGGACTTTCGTAAAAGGGTTAGGTTCGGGTCTTAATGCACTCTTACTCTCCCTACTAACCCAGCAATCCACGGCAAAGCAACACCCTCTGAACCTAGTGATTTGGCACTCATGGCGAGTTTCAGAATGAACTTGTTTTGAGTTATTGTTGCTAGCCATTATTGGATGAGTGCTTCTCTAGACGGGTTGTTGAGGTGCACACTCTTCTGAGTTTTGGTTTAGGGTTGAGTTTGCTTCATCCAGGAATGAATAAGCACAAGACAGCATTTCAGCTGTGAAATGTATTCTTGAAGTGGATGGGGTTAGTTATTGATTGGCTGAAGCCCAGGATGTCTATAGCTTTAGCAAGGAATTTGACTTTTGAGTCCTCAGGGTAATTGAAGTCGAGGTTCAGTTCTCCTAGTAGAATGGACTTTGAGGAGGTTTTTAGGTTGTTGGATAGAAGGTGTGTGAAGTTTTCCTGGAAGTCGGCCAGGGGGCCGTGGGGGCGATGGATGATACGTATGGTAATTGTGCAGTTAGGGGAGGTGGTGAGTTTGAGGGCCAAGACATCACTGTTCCCTTTGAGGAAGTTGGTTACCTGTTTTAGGAGGAGGGATTCCTTGGCGATGATGGCGACTCCACCGCAGTTGGTGTGTAGGCGGTCCAGATGGTAAATATTGTAGCCTTGTGTTAGGGCTAGGGATAAGGCAGGGCCGGATGATTCATGTAGCCAGGTTTTGGAGATGGCAAGGAGGTCTAGATTGTGTGCTGTGAGCAGATCATGTATTTCTAGAGTGTGTCCTGGGAGGGAGTGGGCATTGATGAGAGCACGTTAGAAAGTTGCAGATGGTTTGGTGGGCTACATGGTGATGCTGCTGATTGCATTAGGGCTGATGGTGGCAGAGGTGCAGGCTAGGCGAGCTGTACTTGATTTGATTTTGATATGGGTGTGGGTACTGATGCCTGAGGTGTTGATGTACAGCGGGAGGGTGGTTAAGGCAGGAGCAGTTGAGGGAACATGGCTAGAGATACCTGTGAATCAGAATTTGGGGCTGCCTCGGTTCAGAGGTGTAGAGTGTTCTTTCCTTAGTTTAGGCATGTAGACAGTTAATTGTGTGTGGGTAGTGGTCGCTGGTATAGAACAGAGGGTTGTTGTTTACTGTTGTTGTGAGGTGTTGCAGGTGTGCAGTATGGGAGATAATTGGGTTACTGAGGGGCGGGTGGTGTGCTAGGCAAGTGTGGTTGTGTTTGGCTGCTGAGGTTTGTGTGCGCAGCCCGAGTAGGTGATTTCTTGCGGGCATGCTTCTTGGGTAAGAGGGGCAGTGAGATTGTAGTGTTTGGACGTGCAGCGTTGGTAGCCTATGGTTTCATGGTGAATGGGTAGGGAGGGGAGATGCAGCGCTGGCTGGTAGGGTAGCTCGGGTGGGAAGGGAGGGGGGATAGGAAGTTGAGGATGTGTGTTCCTTGTTTAGGGGGTGCACGAATGCATGGTGTATTGCGTGAGGCTAGCTTGAAAGGCGGGGGGACGAGTTGAAGGATTGGATGGGTGTTGGTTTCTGGGATGGTGTTGGAGAGTTGTTGTGGGTCAAAAATCGTGGGTTTGATAGTGTGTGAATGATGGGTTGGGGGTGGGAGGGTGGGGGGTGGGGCCATGAACTGCTTGCGTTGTTAGGCTGGACAGGTGGTACGAACCACATTGGTGGGGCGGTGGCAGGGGCTATGTTTGAGTGAAGTTTGAAGTACAAATGCACAATCTTGGATGGTCGGCAGGGTCAGTGCATATTGGTAGGCAGGTGATATTTGGGGGTCGCAGCGGCGAGGCAGCAGGGAGCGGCAAGGAACTACGCTACTTCTCCTACTGGGCTGGGTAATCAGCTGGTGGATGTGTGCGTGTGGATTGTGAACGGAACTAGAAGTAGAAAGCGCTGGTAAAATCAATTTAAACACAGCTATATTCAATTTAAAAAACATAGCCTGTGAGCCTCCTGGTGGACTAAATATTTTAATCATAGACATGTCCACCTGGTTTGAGAGGCAACATGAAACAGGCTAAGTATATGAACTCTCCAGAGTCACTACTTCAATCTCTGCTTTTAGTGAATAAGCACATCACCAGTCCTCATTTTGGCCGTCCACCCTCTTCCCTTTGGGCCAGGAATGGAAAAGGGGAGGTAGCCAGGATGCATTAACCCGTTGACTATCCAGGTTTCTGACGTGTCCTCGTCAATCGCAGTGCCCACACGCCCATCCCACACCTCCTGCATTCTAGCACAGGGCTGTCCGCCTGCCCCTGGTTATTGGACTAATTTCCTCCTGCATACCCTAGACATACCTCGGTCACCCCAGTGGGTTGGAGAATACATGCTAGGACCTCCACTGGAGCACAAGGTGAAACATTCATGTTGCTGGCAGTCTAAGGTCCTCATTCTCCACTGACCCTCCACAGCCGCTTCCTTCACATTCTAATGTGTGGTGGGTTCCCTTTCCCTGATGGTGGCTGGATGGATATTGCCTGTGTGCTGGTGAAATCACATCGAATAGAATCGTGCAAGAACACCAACACATGTGTCAATTCCCTCATAGCTTCAATGCACAAACAGTGGTGTCTCCTCGGCATGGCATTTGCATTTTTCTTGCACCAGTTAACATCCTGGTTTCATGAAAGACCACGAGTCCTGGCAATTTCGACTGCTGTGCTGTCCTCAGACTGGCAAGAAATTGAATGCAATAAAGTGTTGCATATACTGCCAGGCTCCGTTTCACCATTTGAGCTTTAGAGTGCAAAGCTAAAAGTCCAAGAATGGAAGTGATTTCAGTCACTGGGTGATAAACATGCACACGAAGGCCTGTATCGGCAGGTAACGCTCCGCCTTTACCAGCCGGTACAGCCGGCAATGCTGGTGAGTAACCGTATTTGCATCTGTGTGATGCTTCAGCAAACACATGCAGAGTACCAAGGTGAGAAAGCCGCAATCCAGGGTGTAATGGCACGGCGAGGAGGGATACTGACTACACATAAGCGACTCCGAGAGATGCCTTGTGGGAAGTGAAAACGGAGAAATTATGCTACAAATCACGAGTTTGGTGGTAATCAGGTAGTAAATCCCCAGAATGACAGAAACTCATTTACCGTTACCACTGTTCGGACCCGTAGCACTACCATGAGGCTATGAGTGGTGGCGCTGTGCCTCATTCCCCATTTATGGTGTCCACAGAACTCCATGGGGATTCTTGGGGGAATTACTGCCAGCGGTAATTGCGCTGCAATAATTCTGACAATGCTCAGCGGTAAAGTAGACGCTCTACCCCCAAATTTCTGCTGGCGGTACATCACCTCCTTTACTGGCGAACCTCACAGTATGGCAGTGTGGCTGTAACAGAATCACCGCAAATTTGCCACCATTTTACCTGAATTGCCGTACCCGCAATGAGTCTTTTTGAGTCACGGCCATTTCTCAGAATTTGAAAAGATGGATCAAATCCTAGTGAGAGGTTGGGGAAGGAAGCAAAGAAGTAGAATACCTATGGCCGTAGAAAAGAAAGGAAAGAACCCGGCACACTGAGAGGCGGAGGCAGAAGAAGGTTGGTAATGTACCGAACAGATACAGCCCGCGCACTCTGAATTCTGATTGTCCGCGTCTCGGCTTTAGAGTGCTAGTGGCGAGGGAATGAATAGGAAGAGTTTACTTGAATAGCCAAAGACAAAGAAAGACTTGGGGATCTTGCCTAGGCTACTGTCGAAGCGGCATTAAATAAAAGCCTACTTTGAATAGGCAAGGTGGACAGGTCAAGTGAGAAAATGGATGCATTGTAGTGAGAACACAGACAGTTCTCGCTTCAATTTACTCATGACATCTTTTTTTTAGCAGAATGCAGGGTTCATTGCAGACCCCGGAGAAAGAGAAAAAGGGTTTATAAAACAAAATGTATATTATTGAAATCTTCTACCATGAGCTTTGCATTCTTCAGCTCAAATCTGCTTGAAAATATGTATGTTTCCAAACTTTGTGAACTTAAAATTGGAATCTTGTTCAGTGCCACGCACACTGAGGACCATGTCACTAGATGAAAGTCTATAGCCATAACCATCCGGCCGTAGGCTTCGATCAGCTTCACCACTCGTGCCCGATCTTCACCAGCACGAATTTAAACTCACTATTCCCCCGCAGACTATGCTCTGTAGCACCCCTGTCAGGGGCACAATACGCCACGGACAACGATCAAGCGCTCTGAAATAACTGTGGTGGTGATTTGGCACAGTATAAAAGCAGAGTAATATAACATGCCATACTGGGGGCAGAGGCCCGCATTCCCAAGACTGAACCCTCCGGAAATGACTATGGATGGACCATCAGCTGAAACCAGTCACTGCAAATCAAAGAGGGTGGAGATCCTCTGGTTTCCTTCTGCCTATGGACACCAATTGATGAACTTTATCTTGTTGTCGCGCGTTCATTGTTGGTACCCTACCCCTGCGCAACCCTTCCTTTCCCAGATGTGGCCTGAATGTGGTGTGACGACTATACAAACAAACCAACACAATGAATGCACATATGATGCAAGGTAGCAACAAATGAGATGAGATAATATAGTTTAGCATGGCAAAAGATCACCTAACAACGTAACATCCCATTGCAATTAAGCCTTATAGAGCGAGGGGTGGGCCATGATCACGGGATAATAACGCGCCTCTAAATTGGCGTCCGAGGTAAAGCTGAGAGCTAGATGTTGGGAAAAGTTCTTATGTCTAGCTATCATGACCGCTCCCAAGATCTATAATGCAATTAGACCATGGGGGTGTTAATAATGAACTAGTGGTCAGAAGAGTACTGCAGAAGTAGTACTTAGGGCAATTAAAACAATTGACCAAAGTAAGATGGAAATAGGTCCATACTCAATAAATATCCTAATAAAATGTGAAGTGTCTGGGCAAGTGTGACCACGGTTTGGCAGGTTGTGCTGTGCGTTTTCTCTGTGAGCCACTTTGTTAATGTTTAGTGTTTAGTGTGAGGAGGACCTGTCCACTTTCACCTGGACCTACAAAAACAGTGGCCCACGGATTGGAGAGCGCACCTGTGAAGTGACGGGGCAGGTGTGAGCACAGTTTGGCAGGGAGCGGCTGAACACAAGCAGTGAGTAGCCAGCTGCTCTTATTTGTTCTTGCTTATTTGGAACATAACTGTTATCGCACTATCCACAGTAAATGCATAATCTCTGTAGTAAGCTAATGTCGGAGCTGTCACGAGAAAATGAATCAGAGCTTCGTAATGAGCAGAGTACTGCGAGGGCAGCTACGGCGGTGCTGGCGTCCGCACTGGCAACATGGGAAGGTCAGAGAATGCCCACCAACTCTGCTCATTGTATTCCTCCTTCTCATGTTTCTGGGTCTCATCTAGATCTAATTTTTACTTCCTCTTTGTCTAAATCTGCAGTTTCTGTTCATCCAATTTATCTGGCCATCATCTTTTATTCTTTCATATCATTCTTCTTCCATAACCACGGCTGTCTATCGTCGCTGAGATCTTCTTGCTTTTAACGCGCCTTTGTATGTACCCTCTTGTATTTCTAGCCTTGCATCTCACCCAACTTTTGCTAATCTTTCATTGGATGAGTTGGCTTCTGGTCTCTCTACTGCCCTTTCATCATCTCTTGATGTTTTATATCATGTCTCCTCATTTTCTCACTCTCAAAAACCTCCTCAGTCCTGGCTTACTCCACAACTTCGTTCAATGTGAAGAGTTCTTTGTTGCCTTGAGCCGCAATGGTATGAGTCCTATTCTAACTCTGATCATCTAATCTTCTCTTCTTATCATACTTTCTATGACAAAGTGCTTTTCTCATCCAAGCAGTCTTATTACTCTGAACTTTAGCAATCTTAATCAGCCCACTTTAGGTGCCTTTTTCAATCTCTCTTGCCTTCTTTCTCCTCTGAGCATATGGCCCTTTTGTAAGGAGAATGCAATGGATGGGATTGCAGAGGAATTCTGAGTCCAAATAAGTGAGCCAACTCAGGAAGATGGCAAAGTTGCTGGTTTATTAACAATTATCTAAAACAGGTCTCAATGATTTTCGCAGGTGACGTTATACTATGTGGAAAATAATAGAAAACCTATCAAAGGCTGTGAGAGGCTTAAGGGGAACATCTAAGTATACATTGCATAGGGACTAGGATTGTGATTGGCTACCCACTGTCTGGTGGACAACTTATACCTACCTCTAAAAACATGTCACCTTTAACACTATTAAGTACACGATTTATCATTGGTCTTCACACTATAAGGCCCTTTGTTAGACGTCCCTCTACAATTGGTTGGCATGCTCGTGCCATGTCTGGAACCTTTGGTTCACTTAGCAGCACATAAGCTCAGACTCTTCTGCCATGAAGACTGTCTTTGAACTTGGCCTTGCAAAGTATCATTGTCTGTGGGAATATATGGGAGTGCAGGCTCTCACTATCGTTGTTCTAGGACACCAGGCTGAACTCTATTTCCATCCTTGGCTCACGTGTCAGGAGATCGCGATTTGGTCAATTTTGTAGCATTTAATGACAATAAAAGTTGTCACTCTTGGTGTTCTTTCTTTGCACTTTGCATTCATCCTTCGCACATTCTAGATAACCGACTTTGACTGCTTCCATGATCTCAGCTTATTCTTGCTGAAACACAATTCTCTGTCTTTCCCTCCATGGGTCCGGGCTTACTAAATTCATAACAGCTCCTATACAATGGTGGCTTTGCATGCAGTCTATTCACTACATATAGCCAGCTTCTATGATGACTTAGTCTACTTGTGTTTTAGCATCTGTAAAACTATTGAACAGTTTATTTTCTGCAGCACTTTGCACACACGCAAACTTCTTCTTGCACATAAAAGTTTACTCAATTCTTAACTTCGTCATCAGTTTCTGTAAAATCCATGCATTCTCTTCAGCTAGTATTCTCAGGTGTCACGCATGTTTCTTGTGACGTCACTAGCTTCTTCTCTTCACTCCTACTCATTTTCCTTCAGGGAGTTTCTCTCTCAGATTGTCGTCTCTTCTGGGATAAATTCAATAAGGTTTTCTAAATAGGTACCTTCTTTGGAATATCCCCTGTGGTATTGGTACAGTTACTGGTGTCAAACATGGTCCAATCTCAGGCTCCAACATATAGGAGGCAGGGGAGTGGGATTTCCTATAGAGGCATGTAACTGTTGCTCTACATTCCCCCCTCTGGTCAAGTCCTCGACAACCTCCTCAATTCTCTCCAGGTCTTGATATTATCTCTTAAAAAAGTGCTTCTTCGGAGTCCAGATTTTCATCTCCCCCCTCGGGTTGCCGGCTGAATTAACATGTTCATCTCCATTTCAGGTCATGTAGTTACACTGTGCATTTGGATTAATATAGACCCATCGCCCCACGTACTTCTTATGATTCTTCGGATACAGGAACTTTGTTCCTTCGGGTACTATGATACTGGCCTCTAAATATTTTCTGACATTTTTATCCATCAATTCCTTGGGTCCACACCCAGAGTCAACATCAATCATGATCTTCATTCCTACTGCCTTTTTCACTGTTTTCTGGGCAATCACTATCCTCATCACACAGAATCCAAACTTCACCATAACCAGTATTGCTCCAAGAATCTTGAATATGTTTGCCAACCACTGCGGAATCCATGAGAATATGTAGATAAACCATCTGTCATCCGCAATGTCCTCTGTCTCATCTTTCATTTTATTATGCAGGTTTGTTACCAACGTTATGGCCTCTGTCAAGGTCCCATCCTCATCATCATGAGAAGGTATGAACATGCAACACGAAGGCCGGATTTTGGCGTGAATTCCTACTTCCAACGCTGTGATAATGTCAAGAACATATTTGTTCTGCAGGGTCATCAGTCGTATGGCCCTCAGCTCTTCCTTGATGGCCTTGAATCCTTTTATGGTGGTGTTGATTGTCTGCTGGAGCTCCCATCTCGTAATGTGCAGCCACTTGGCATCGGCCATCATCTGGATCCCAGGCACAAATATAGTCATAAATATTGAAGCAGTCTTTCTGAACAACCTCTGTTCATACGGAATGGAGTCATATGCTTCTATTGACTTGGCTGAGAAGTAATTTTCTCTTCTGGTGCGATTGAGAAATTCAAGCGCACTTCTTTTTCTCAATTGGGCATCTGCTTTTGGAAATTCTCTAATGTTCAGGTTACTCTGAGGATTCACTAATGCTGGAGCATGGTTGAGGACCAAGGAGCGGACTCCACCCCAATCCATGGGCAACCTCACGTAGGCTCTAGACCCACAAGCCCAATATAGATCCGTGAGGATGGCTGTCCCTTCTCCCACCTTGGAAACGTCAACTGTAGTTCTGCATCCCTTGTGATTTGGCAGGTGCAGATTACTCACCTGTGATGCACCCATTGCTTCCTGCATTCCCAATCCTTCTCCGCTTGTCAATACCTCCCTTTCTATGGTGAATTTAGACATTTTTTTCTGAACTAACTTGGCTTCCTCGATTTTCCTATTCTCATCTTTTTTCTTATTGTTCTCTTCTAATAACCAACAATGATGCACTATCATCAGATGTATTACAGCCCATGGCTTCGCTTCCATCCCCACTTGGTTTTTCATCTGCCTCTGTACCGGCTAGAGCAACCCCTCACGATTTTCAAGCTGCCATTTCTCCTGGATATCCTGAATGTAAGCAATAGGATCTTCATTTTCCATCATCTTTTGTGTCATAATTGCACCCATATCTGATGTATCAGGGTACTGTACCCTGAGTGCCCTCCAGACATCTGCTCTGCAATTATTAAACAACGCTCCATCATGCGCTGTGTTCTGCATTGTCACACTTGAATATCCGGGTCTTCTCCATATGTCATCAGCCCTCTCTCCAAGAATATCTGCCAGGAGACCTTTTATTTACCCTATGGCCAGCGTGTTTCCTCCTGTCATTTTTCTACTTCGTATATCCATTTCCCAGCACCAGAAGTCAAACTCGGGAACTTACACCTTAAATGATCCTTGTCCATCTGTGGCCATGGGATATACTGTGGTCTTGCTCCCCCTTTATCCAATAAGAGAAACTGAGTGTAACTCCTCTCATAGTCAGATCCCATAATTGGTCTATCCATGGCAGGGACGATCATCCCTGTCTGTCTCCACATGGGTAACAACCTTATCCTGGTGGCAACTCTCCCTTCTCACTATATGATCATCCTCGGGGACACTGTGGATATGCTATGGGATCTGGCGTCGTATCTTTAGGCTGTTCCAGATCCAAATATCTCACTTCTTTATCCATTTGAAGGCTTCCTTCAGGGACACACGCGCTCCCTCCTTCTGCCCCAAAACCGGACTCTCTCTCCTTGTTCGACCTGTCTATTCCCCAACTAGTGTGACTATCGTCTCCTTCACCCTTATCCATATTCAGTCTACTTACAGACAATGCTCTATGGCCATTACTGAACGTATTATTATTCTTCGCTTCGTAATTGAAATGCTAGGGATTGATCGCCCTTCCCTTGAATCCCATACTTGCTACCTTCCATGAACTGTTGATAGACCTTGTCTATCCTTTCTCCAATGCTTGCCATATCAAATCTTTCTTCTTCCAATACTACTTAAGATGCCACTGGCGTTGCTTTCTTTATCGGATCATATTTCTAGACTTGCCCCTACTGATTCCCTATGAATTAGACTGCTATCAAGACCTCGTTTTCTCCTTTTTCGTTCCATTTCTTCATCTATTTCTCTTTGTTTTCTTGCTTCCCATTTAATTTTTTCTTCCTCTTACCTTCGTTCTTCTCCTCTCCTTATTCCTTCCCTTCTTTCCTCTTCTTCCCTTCCTCTCTGTATCTTTTGTTCCTTAATCTTCGTGCTTCCTCCTCTTCTCTATTCCTTTCCCTTCGATCCCTATATTCTATCGCTCTCTGTCTATTATCATACTTTCTTTGTTCTTTTGCCTGTTCTTTTTTCTCTTGCTCCTCTTGATAGAGCTGTTCTCATCGCTCCCTGCTCTTCCTTTTCTGATCATCCTCTTTCAATCTATTCTCTCGTTCCTTGTCTTTTCTTTCTTGATGATCCTTATCTTCTCTTTGACTAACATCCTCAATAGTTTTCCCATCTATTTTAAGTAATAACTGTCCTCCCATCCATTCGTTCTGCACAAGCACTATCTCGTCAGCTTTATCCTTTTCTCCTTTCCATCTCTTAATCTCCCTGTCTATTTTTGTCGACAGATTCGACCGCTCAATCCTTTCTTCTTTGTCTTGTATGATCGTATAGATCTCTCTTTTCTCTTATTCTCCTCTGGGTTATCGTCACTACTGTAAGTGGGGGCTTTGTATATCAGATTGCAATACCCCGTCACCACTTTCAACTCCTTTAAAAGATATAACACTATTTCCTCCATACTAGCATCTTTGGCTTTTAGTGAGGTTAGGGGAGCTGAAGGCTCAACATCTTCCTCCTTGTGCTGACTAAGCAAACACTCTTCAGGTGGTGGATCTTCTCTTTCTTCTTGATACATCTTCCAGATCTCTAGAATCGCTAATATTGTCTCTAATTACTTCCCCGTGTATGCAGTGTGCAAGTATGTGGTCATGTGTTGCAATACCGCTTTTGATATCTGCCGTGTCATTCACCCATTGCGCACTATACTGTTTCAGCTTGGGCATATCATTTGGTATCGTTTTGCAAAAGTGCATAAGAGGAGTGTCTCTCATAATGACAAGTCTCACTTGACTGTCAATGCTTAGCAGACTTTTAAATAATCTTTATACTTTTGCTTAAATCACCACTTTTCAACATTTTAAAACAACAAATATAAGAATGCAATATCAATCACTGCTCAAGCCTCTAATTTCAACAATTTACCTATTTTCTTATTTCGATATATATCTATTTCTTTAATTGGCTATATCTATATTCTCGATTGACGCCAATGACTTCACTAAGCTCAATCCCTTTGCTCCTCAACTTTTTAAATTTTTTCACAACTTCTATCGCTCTTCGATATTTTTACCCAACAAACAACATTCAGACTAGTCGACATTACACATTTACAAACACTGTGACCACCTTATCTGTCTTGCCTTTATTGTATACCCTATATAGGGTTTGAGATGTCGCCTTACGTAATCCTGATTACGCGTTATATGTTTCTGCTCTACACCCGTTGGGATTTGAGATGTCTTCTTCTGAAACTCCCTTGAGTCAGGACTCCTAGGCACCACCGTTTCTCTTGACAATATTTCCCATTGCTCAAAAAATGATCACAATCCCATCCCCTTTATTTGCCATTACACTTAGTCTAGTCACCATTCGTTAATCGATTTGAGACCTTTGGTATTGAATCTTCCTTCAATCCAACCACTTTGCCTTCCATCCGCAGAGCGCCCGTGAAATATGGGCAGGGATTTTGTCAAAGGGGGACCTGGCCACCATCTCGGTTCTTCTTACAAGGTTATTTCTATCGGCTGCTCTCCACAGGAAAACCTGCGATCTTCACGCTAATGGCAGAGGATGCCCAATTGTCTGAAATATTGGAGCTGAACTAGTTTGGATCTTTTTTCAACCATCTGCACCGCTACCACGTGAGCATATGGCCCTTTATTAACGTGCATGCAATGGATGGGATTGCAGAGTTATTCTGAGTCCACATAATCGAACAAACTCAGGAAAATGGCAAAGTTGCTTTTTTATTAACAATTATTCAAAATGGAGTTTACAACAGACATCAACGGACGTTCGCTCAGCTCTCGACGATTTTCTTCTACAAACATCCTTATATGCAAAAGATTCATCAGAGGTGACATCATACTATGTGGCAAACAACAGAAAACCCATCAAGGGCTGTGATAGGCTTAAGCGGAACATCTAAGTATACATTGCATAGGGACTAGGATTGTGATTGGCTGCCCACTGTCAGGTGGACAATGTATGCCTACCTCTAAAAACAGGTCATCTTTAAAATTATTAAGTACACGGTTTATCATTGGTCTTCACACTATAAGGCCATTCGTTATACAGCCCTCTACAATTGTTTGGCACGTTTGTGCTATATCTGGCACATTCGGTTCACTTATCAGCATGTAAGCTCAGTCCCAGGTGCCAGGAGGTGGACTTGACTTTACCTCCCCATCCAATTAGCCCAACATCTCTCATCACCTAGGCCTTCTGCCATGAAGACTGTCTTTAAACCTGGCCTTGCAAAGTATCCTTGTCTGTGGGAATATATGGGAGTGCAGGCTCTCACTATCATTGTTCTAGGACTCCAAGCTCAACTCTATTTCCATCCTTGGCTCACGTCACAGGAGATCATGATTTGGTCGATTTTGCAGCATTTAAATGTCTTAAATGAATAAAACTTGGCACTCTTGGTGTTCTTTCTTTGCACCTTAATAAGGGTTGATTCATCCTTCGCACATTCACTGCTTTCAAGAATAGATAACCGACCTTGGCTACTTCAATTTTGATACCAGGCCAGACAGCCTCACCAGGCAATTCCACAATCTTAGATTATTCTTGCTGCGACACAATTCTCAGCATTTGTATCCATAGGTCTGGGCTTACTAAATTCCTAACACAGATGTCCAGCTCCTATACAATGGCAGCATTGCCTGCAGTCTATTCACTACATATAGCCAGCTTCTATGATGACTTAGTCTATTTGCATTTCAGCATCTGTACAATTATTGTATGGTTGATTTTTTGCAGCACTTCACACACATGCAATCTTCTTCTCGCACATGAAAGTTTACTTGATTCTTAACTTCGTCATCAGTTTCTGTAAAATCCTTGCATTCTCTTCAGCCAGTATTCTCGGGCATCACGCATGTTTCTTGTGATGTCACTAGCTTTTCTCTTCACTCCTTTTCATATTCCTTCATGGAGTTCCTCTCTCGGATTTTCGTCTCTTCAGGGATACATTTGATAGGGTTTTCTTAATGGATACATTCTTTCAAATATCTGCTGCGGTATTGGCACAACTGCTGGTGTCAAACATGGTATGATCTCAGGCTTCCAACATTTAGGAGTAAGTGGGCAGGATTCCCGCAGAGGCATCTTTCTTCTCCTCTACAGCTCCTTCTTCTGATCACTCTCTTAAGTCAACATTAACTGCATCTGATTTTGCTAATTACTTTACTTCTAAAGTAGCAACTCTTTGCGCTGCAATTGTTTCATCCCTACCTCCTCCCCCCCACGTTTCTTCTTCGTCTTCTCCATTATCAATGGCTATTATCTCTTTTTCCCCAATTTCTAATTTTGACCCTACTTTGCTTCTGTAAAGGGCCCATCCCCCTGCCTCGCCAAATGATCCTATTCCTTCTTCTCTCATATCTAAAAACAAACTCTTATCTTACTAGTCTTTTCAATATTTCTCTTTGTACTTCAATTTTCCCCCTTTCATCCAAGCATGCTACTATTCTTCCTATTCTGAGAAAACCTTCTTTGGATCCGTCTTCTCCTTCTAACTTTCATCCAATTTTTCTTCTTCCTATCTTTCTAAGCTTCCAGAGTGGCTTGCTTATACTCAGGGATCAACTTTTGTCTCTGAAAACTCAATTCTTCCCCATTACAAGTCTGGGTTTTGTTGTTGTCATTCTACTGAAACTGCTCTTCTTTCTGTCTGTGACTCTTTGCTTTCTGCTCACTATTCTAAAAACTCATCTATTATTATTTTTTTGGATCTCTCTGCTGCCTTTGACACAGTGAATCATGCTTTACTGCTAAAGTCTCTTTCTTCCTTTGGCTTTTCTGGATCTGTCCTATCTTGGTTTCACTTATATTTATCTAATCGTACCTACTCTGTTTAATGGGCTGATGCTTGCTCTGAGTTGTCCCTCTTTCTCACGGTGTTCAACAGGGTTGTGTTCTAGGTCCTTTTCTGTTTTTCTTCCCCACTTGCTGCTATCATCACCTTTTTTGGGTTATCGTGCCACTTTTATGCTGATAATACCCAGCTTTTTTTGTCTTTTTCCTCTTTTACAACTGCTATTCACAGTAATCTTTCATCCTGCCTTTGTATTATTAGGACTTGGATGTCTGCTCACTTTCCGATTTCCTCTACTGCCTGGGATCTTGGTCATTATCTTGATACAGATCTTTCTTTCTCTTATCATATTTCTATTACTTCTCGCTCTTCTCGCTATCATCTATTTAATATTCGTAAAGTCCGGCCTTTTCTTACTTTTAGTGCCACTAAACTTCAGATTTTGTCTTTTATTTTCTCACGTTTATTCTACAGCTCCGTTTCGCTTTTTGGTCTTCTGGTTTCCTAACTGTTCCTTCAGGATCTATTTCAATGCCTCAATTCGTCTCCTCAATTCTCTTTATCCTCATGATTCTATTTCTACTGCTTTATCTTCTCTTGGCTCGCTACCTTTTCATTCTCTGCAAAATTGCATTTCTTCTGTTTTGTCGTTAAATCTCTTTATGGTCTTGCTTATTTATCTTACTTCTCTTGTTTCTTTCTATCTCTCGTCTCATGTTCTCCAATCACAATCTCACTTTCTATTATCAGTTCATCGCCCTCCCTGTGCTCAGTCATGCTTTTGTTCTTTTTACTTATTTATTTATTATTTATTAAGAATTCTTGTGAACCGCGCCACATGCTCGTGGGCCTCAGAGCATGCACATACAACAGACAGACAGAACAAAAGCATTTCAGGACAACAATGGACCGAGAGGCCAGTAGACAGGAGGGAGGGTGGAGGACCAATTAATACCAGGGTAGGTAGAAAAGGAGTATTTCAACTTTTATTTTAACTCTACCATTGTTGGGATGGCTCTAAGGCTATGTGGGAGCAAGTTGGGCTCTAAATATTAAAGCTGCACCCACCAGCCTTAAAAAGTTTAAATCTGGGCTCTGCAAGTCTGAGTTGGTTCTGTGACCAGAGAGTACGGGACGGAGCATAGGGCCGAAGGCGAGCCACAAGATATCTAGGAGCAAGATTGAGTAAGCATTTGTGAGTCAGTGTAAGAATTGTATGTGTTATTCTAAGCTTTACAGGCAACCAATGCAGGTCCCGTCTGGACGTAGTAATATGAGCTCGTCTTGACAGACCTAAGATAGCACAAACTGCTCCATTCTGTGAAACCTGAATAGATGATATAATAGACAGCGAACAACCACTCAAAAGGCTGTTGCAGTAGTCCACTTGGGAATGAATGAGGACGGTGAAAAGTATTGCTGCATTCTCATGCATCAGAAAAGCTTGATTGTTACATAACAGTTTGTTAATCAGGCCAGAGGAGGATCTGGTCTGAGCGACATGCTGATTAATTGTGAGTGCTGCATCTAAGATAACACCCAAGGTCTTGACCTTCTTTACCACGGGCATCATGGTACGAAGGATGAGAAAGCTCTTGTATTCGGGCGAAAGAGATTTCATTTTAGAGCTAGAGGCAGCAATCAGGAGCTCAGTCTTCTTGGTATTCAGTGCAAGAGAGTTGGTAGCCATCCAGGCATGGGTTGAAGCATAGAGTTGAGGTTTTCTTTACTTGCTCCACTTCACTGGAATGCTCTTCCCCTTTCTCTTCGATCTATTGTGTCTTATCCTCTATTCCGCTCCTCCTTAAAGAGCTACCTTCTTCAATACTAAATTATGTGCATATTATAATGTCTATCATTCCGATTTATTGGGATGAGTTGCTTTTCTTGTACCCATTTTTTTTATACGGTGGGTTGGCATATGTACAGCGCCTTGGCATAAGGCACTATATAAATCAGATATAAAATATAAAAATACAAATACGAACCCCCTCCAGTGATTCATGCTGATGATGTCTTTACGGGAAGCATGCAGGAACAAGCAACGGTTAAAGAGAATACTGTTGCTTTTACATCTTATACTGGGGCTCAGCCCTCAGGCATGGAAGCTACACCTTCACCAGCGTGTGATGTCTTGCACCGTTCTCAAGGAAATGGTAGCAATGCCACGGTAACGCCCACTAGAGAGGTGTTACAAAGCACTCAAATGGAACCATCCAGGGAGTGCTCCGCTTCGCCGGCAAATTACACTGCTAAAGCGAGTGAGGAGGAAGGGAGAGGTGAAGTGGCCAGGGGGACCCCTAACTGCCAGGATATTACCCTTCGATGAGGTAAAGTCAGTTCAGTACTGGTCCTGTACAAAAATCAAAAATCTATCCAAGGCTTTGTCCTGTGTGTCAGTGCGTGCACTGATAGACGTGTGGTTGCTAAAAGAATGGACTATCAAGACAGGAGCCAGGAGGAATATGTTTTAGATAGGAGCCTCCTGAATAGAAATCTCTCCACGGTGCGCTCAATGAATCGATCAAAAGACTTGAGTAGCTACGAAATCGTCAGTAATGGCAATGGCGTGGATAATAATAACGACACAGAACTGGATGAATTGTCATCTTGACTTGCTGAGTTCTCACCTAATGAAGCAGAGACCTAGGGAGTAGAGCATCACACCTTGAGATAGATAGATAGATAGATAGATAGATAGATAGATAGATAGATAGATAGATAGATAGATAGATAGATAGGTAGATAGATAGATAGATAGATAGATAGATAGATAGATAGATAGATAGATAGATAGATAGATAGATAACGATATTAAGCTAACTGCTCCTGTTAACTCTGCGCTCAGCAGAGTGCTGAGCTCATTGTCATTATATGACAATATCAAAGTGGAGTTGGAATCTCATTCCTTACAAATGAGTGGAATTAAGCTGAATATCGAGACCTGGAAATAGCTACCCACCATAATGATCAATCTTTGGATCAGCTAAAACAGCTGGGGGGGACATAAAAATATTACTCGCCCATGTGCAATTATTCCTCCAGAGAGGAGAGCTAACCAATTTGAAGTTCTGAGATGTACAAACCCTGCAGAGCAAACCATTTGTCCCGGCATTCCAACAGGGCACAAACTGAAACTAATGGGTCTTTCACGATGTAAGGTATGTTTAAGAATGGAAATAATCTCTGCTCCGACGACCGATTAACTGATCCAAAGATAATTAAGAGGCTTGGCATCCTCACCAGTAAGTCACTCCAGTTCTGAGCAGAATCTCTATGACAATGGTTTGATGTTCTACGTCGAGATGGTGAAACAAGTCATCCCCAGCTGATCCATCCTTCACGCCACCCTCAGTCCTACAATCCACCAACAATTGCCTCTAACGTCAATTTTTGGGGGAAATCCTATTGACCACCACCCAAATGTGACAATAAAGGTAGATAGACTGTTGCCGGTGGATCCGCCACATAGTGCGATCAAAGTCCTGATTGCCTCAGATGATACGCTGATCAATCAATATGAAGCTACTATGACTTGAAATATTACTGTTGAATTAATAATTCAACCTGAGGCCAATGTAATTGTAAATTGGTATAATGTGTTTTGCTTGTTTCATAAGATTTCCTCTTTAAGATTGCTTGGCTCAAAAGATATTCAGTTGGTAAACTTTTTCAATGATTTTTTAACGAAAATATAGAGTTGTTTTTTAACTCTAAATTGTTGGCCCTGATGTTTTTAAGGGAAGCAGATACTTTACGGCAAATGGGGTACGACAACTACTCATCTTAACATCTGAATATGGGGCAGATTGAGTACGCTCCGGACTCAATGCACCACCGAATCACGGAAGACAAGCTTGATCATTTACAAATTACTTGTTTCAACAATCTTGATGCCAGGCATGCGGTGCACATGTAAAGGGGACCCCCCTAAAGTACTATTCACTTCAAGAAAATGAGTCAATAACCTCTGTACAAACTTCAGGGAAATGGGGTGAACAGTGCTTTAAGAGCCAGGATAATAACGCAGAGTACATTTAACACATTGGTTTGGAACACGAAAGGCTTCAAAGGTTTCACAAATATTGAAGAGGGATCACATATATTTGGAAAATACCATCTGGTGCTCCTCCAGGAGACGTGGTTAAAAGACTCTATAGTCATTGATGGGTTCTCTATAATTCAGCAACTAGCCTCCAATGTAAATGGAGGAAGACAGGTTGGTGGCCTTTTGACAGCTCTAAATAATTAGATTATAGACGGGTAATAGAGACATTAGAAACAGAAGCCCCTGGTGCACTAGCAGTGATCATTTTTTTTCAAACATACTGGAAGAGTGGAACCTATTTTATTAGTAAATCCTGTGACTCTAGATTCTGAATCCTTCATAAGCAGCCTGAATGAAGTTTGGAGTCTTATGTGGTTGAGCACGGCGGGTGTGACATAGTCATGAGTGGTGACTTGAATGCTTAATGTTTCATGCAAGGGGGCTCAGGGCAGAGCTTTATGATGAAATCGGGCAAAACATGGAAGCAATTCTTTAAAAAGCGGAATTTGAAAATAGCAAACTGGAACATCCATGGAAGTTTGAAACGTCTGCATACATGGAAAAATGGCCCGACACGCTCTAATATAGACGACCTAATCCTTTCACAGGAGTTGTTTAATAAATGTACACGTTTCAACATTGTAGAAAGGCCCTTAAGTGATCATACTGAATTTTCTGCATCCATCTCCCTTACCACAATTAGGTGTTTAGACATAGGTTGTTCTAACCTAATAGTTACACAGGGTCAGAATTGAATAATGAAACATTTCCCAAATATTAGTCGATTAAATACTCGCCCAAGTAACTTAATTAAAAACACAGATCTGAATGGAAAATATGACCTTTTGACCCTGCTTAACTTCATGGGTTTTCTCTGGAACAGTGGACAAGTAAAGGAAGATAGCATGGGGGATAAGCCGAGAGACGAGACACTGTTTCAACACTGACTTTCAATTTAGAATGAAAGTGCTTAGACAAAATGTACCTAAATTAAAAAGTGTGAAGCTAAATGTAACAAATAAATTGGGGGTAAATCAGAAAATTAAAACAACAATATTGAAACTGGGTTAAGGGCCATAATCATCTTCTTCTAGAAAAGGATGGTGAGTCCATGCTTAAGGAAATTGTACAGAAAAATACTCTTAAATTTTGGTCCCTTGTTAATCTGATGGGCCCACTGCAGGAAAAGCTCAAATTCAACCCAAGTAATGTAGGCACTTGGGAAATGTTCTTCAAGACATTATATGAGGACCAGGCCAATTGGATAGAGTAGGAAATGATAAAATAGAGTGGAGTATGAGCTGTTCTGGTGGGGATATGGAGACGGCCATGGCTAAAGCCTCCGCCCCTAGAACTTCTGGACCACGTGGTTTTAAAAATCAGATTCTTAAATCAAATCCACAAATGTGGGTGGTAATCCTAAAATTCCTTTTTGATAACATCATTTATACAGTGTATCCCCTCATCATGGAGATTAGCAACTGATGAGCAACTGAGAAGTAAGATGTTTATCTTTTTGTGGCTAAGAAGGAATGGTTGAACTCTGATTCTTTCTGGCATGGACCCTCAAGTGGCCACGAGTCTGGCCTCACAATAGGGGTTCTGAAATTTCTAGTGGAAATTGATTTGCTTACTATTCAATATTAATACTGTAGTTCCACTCACAGGACTGTGAAGAGATGAACATGATGGATTTATATTGAACCGGTCTGCTATATTTAAGTTCTTTGAAAATGAGTCAATTGTTGATTTACTGAATTGATTATTTGTTTTATTTGTGTGTGTTTTATATGTGTACGGTTCAATTGTTTCAACCAAGTCATATTACATAAAATTATATATAATTATAATAATAATAATAGTAATAATAATAAAATATATGGTGGAAAGGAGAGGGGAAACCTGTTACGGAGACTGCAAGTGCATTTGTTATTCTTGGCACCAAAATCCTGCTTAATAAAGTTTTATATTGAAAATTGAAGTGGCGTTTCAATTTTTACTTTGGCTGTCAATTGGACAATTGGACAGGTGCTGCATGCAGCCCAGAGAGGGGCGCAGAGTAAGGAGGTGAGTGTAACACTCCCAACGAGGAAAGAAGTAGGACATTTTGTGCTCCCCTACCTCTTCCTCACTATGGGGCTCATTCAGAGTTTGGCAGTAGTTCGATGGTAATTCTGCCGAATTACTGCCAAAATCGGATACTGTTACCGCCACTTGGTCCCATGGGTTTACCACAGGATTACAAGTGGTGGTAGAGCAGTGTTAGTCCACATTTATGGAGTGTGCGATTATTGGTTGAATTACCACTGGCGGAATTGCCTTCAGTCTTGTCTTGGTGTAGGCGGAGGGTTCACAGATTGTCCGAGGCTTGATTTTCAACAGAGACACCCATGCTTTTTGTACATACATTAGATGAGCCTTAACTAAAGATGCTCTCATGTCTAATTTTTCATCTAGCTTATTTTATCGCGTGTGGCTGCGATGAATATCGGGGTGCTTCTAAAGAAATTCCCACTGCTAAGAACATGTGAACTTTATATTTGATATATATTGGATCTCATTACGAGTTTGGCGGCAGCCATGGAGCTGTTAGCTCCATGGCTGCCGCCAAACCGGGCTCCTTAACCGGGTTCCTAGAATGGGGAATTACCGGGCCATTCCGAGTACGGAGGGCCCGGTAATTCCTCCCTCTGAAAACCCGAGCCCGGGCCTTCCCTATTCCCATCTGAGCCCCCATAAGGCTTACGAGCAGCCCGATTACGAGCAGCCCGTTGTTTGCTCCCTCTTCCCCTCGCGGGACCCGGTAACGACGCCTAGTTTTGCCAGGCGTCCTTAACGGGTACCGCGAGGGGACCTCGTAATTTCACGGGATGGGTTTAACGGGTCCGCTTCCATTAGCAGAGCCCGTTAACCCATTTCGTGAACCTCGTAATGAGGCCCATTGTGTGATAAGAAAGGAGGTTCACCGAACAGTGGACGTAAATGCCTGAGATGCAGCCTCTACCAGAAATTACAGACTGCATCTCCTCCATTCTCATTGGCTGTTAGGAGGTCTAAGTGCTAATTAAGCTTTATTGACCCAGTTGGATGACGTTTATGGCATTATAGGCTTGGGAGACCAAGCTAAAGGCACCAATGCAGCATGGGTGTTTAACTAGATTTGCAGGCGCATATCGCCCAGTATAGCTCAAGGGGGAGGTCTATAAAGCTATTACAACCTGGTTCGCTCTTTCATGTGAAAAAACGATGAATTAACAGAGCATAAAAGGTGGATGCAAGTAGTGAGTTAAACAACCCGCGTAACAGGCGGGTTAGCGTTCTCCACTATCTTGGGGTAATGCCCACTCCACCTTTGGTGTTTACCTTGACATGGGTAGGTTTGAGCCTACTGATACTATAAATCCACCTGGAAAGTCTTGGGGATTTGTCTGCTTAAACGATTTCCCAGGCCTGTTGGTAGTCCAAAAGGCCATGAGGATGGTCCGCAGGTTGCTGGCTGCATTTGTGTTCCACGGTAGACTTGGAATGTGTCAACGATCGGCGGGCTCTTCCAGTTCATAGAGCCCGCAAATTGTCCAATGAAAATGCTTAATGACCATTCCAAGGGTGGTAACACTTTGTATAACATCACAGCAGAGCACATAAAATAAGGTAATCGGCCTCATTACGAGTTTGGCAGTAAGTGGTAAATTTGGCAGTAACTCTATCACTGCCAACTTTTTTTTTGTTTTTATAGTTCATTACAAACTTTTAAAATATTCTACATGATCAACAAAAAAGCACTTGAATAAAAAAAAGAGAAAACATTTCTACACTTTATTGAACTTTCAATCAATTCAACCAGGATTCTCAATTTAGCAGTAATAACGTATATCATTGTATTTTATGAACTTCTATCAAGGAACTGGACAGTGTTATTTCTGAGCCAAGGTACACTAGCTCAAGTAAGGTCCGCCATAATACTTTCTAATTTCTCTAGAAAAATGTTTAATGCGAAGATTAGTTTAAAATCTGCTCCTTCAGAGATTATATTCCACCAATCTTCTCCTTCTAAATGTGGCCTCTTTAGAATTTCCGGTCCCAAGTGTGCCGTTCTTAGATCTCTTAACTTTTCAAAATATAGCACAAGATGTTTTAGCATTTCTTTTTCAGTTTTACAGAATCTGCAATCTTCGTCAGAATCTTTGTCTTTACTTCTCATATTCATGATTGTTTTGGTTTTGAACAAGTTCATACGAAATTTCAAGTAGATCTTTCTCCTTTTAATACATGGAAAGTTTTGGAGATATTTAGGAAGAGTGTTGAATGTCTGTGCTTCGGAGGCATTTTCAACCATGCGTCTGTGGGCTGATCCTTGGTCCTGGTTTTCACACCAGTCTTGCTCCCATAATTTTCTTTTTACAGCTTTCGGATTCTGGATCAGGAGCAATTGGTCTGTTTCTAGTTATTTTAGAGTATTCATACAAGTTTATTTCCACATACGCAAAACAGACACTTTAGAACAGTTTTCCTCGTTGCAAAGAATTTGATATTGAGGAAGGTCATCAGCTCCCAACACTTTCCTATACGCTGACAGCATGTTCCACATCACCTTTGCATTAATTGAAGTTAAACCAAGCTCATATCGAATACAAGCAGTTGGGGTCCCTCGGGGCAATGATAGCACTTTTCCCACTATGCAAATTATAGGTTTGGGCATGGAGTGGATAATTTCCCTCCAGGAAAATCCTGGAAGTAAATCCTCCAACTCTCTGCTGAAAAATCGTCAGAATCGGCGGAATTACTGCAGAAGTAATTCTGCCAAAAAAGCCCCATTAAACCCAATGGACTCAGTTAAATGGGGAATTACACCGCCAGCACCACTTGTAATCCAGTGGAAATTCCGCCAGACCAATAAGTGGTAACATTAATTCGTTTGGCCGGTATTCCGGTGGATTTACCGCTGGGATACCGCCCAACTCGTATACTGAAGCATGATATAACATGCCTGTACATAACATCACATCCCATTGTGTCAATTCACATTACATCGTCTCCGATCATATTATGGCACATAGCATAATATAGTGCAGAGTAACATCGATCCCCTCACATAACATCCAATGTAAAATTAAGATAACAATCACTTGCCTAGGATTGAGAGCCAGCAACCAACAAATAAATAAAAAAGCGGCGAGCTAAAAATTGATGTGGGATGTTATGGCGAGGAAACGTTATCTGCTAAAAACAAGCCGTGGGCACATTTATTTATTTATTTAATGTTTTTATTTGCTCTGAAATACAAATTGCATTGCTCTGGATGTAGTGTTGTAATTGGTGCTGCCATTTATTTGCAACAGATTAGAAGTGGATTCGGGGAAGGACAGCACCCCATATTGGCCAGAATATAAATGCGCACAATCCAGAAAGGGAGGGATATTAAGGTTTAATCTCTGTCTGATGGTTGGCCAGGTTTCTTCCCTATCAAATAGCGCGTGTAAACTACTAAACGAGCTGGATGAAAAGGAGGGGCCCCGGCATTAACTTTGAGAAAACAGAGTTCCTTTGGCTTTCTTTCCCCCTGGGCCTTCAGTCAACACTTCTTGTCCCAAGTCCTTCAGTATTGAAATGGGTCGCCAAGAAATGCAGGCTTTAATGAAAGGAGTGCGGCTCAATTTTCACACTAATTTAAGTCGCCCTTTCCAATTTCTGTCATTTCCTCCTCTCTGCATTACTAAAACAACCTGAAGGACCCTGGTCTGGCACTGCAGGCCTCGCACCTGGACTAGTGTAATTGAATATACATCCATCTTCCGAGCTTGGCGCAATTCAAACAATGTGGCAGGCCTGGATATGTTTTAATTCTTTTTAATCCGTTTTTCTGTTACGCGTGAGGCATAAACAGAGGCCAATAAACGTACACCCTTCCAAAATATCAAAAAAGCAGAAACGACGGATGCATTATCAATAGTGTTCATTTGGGTAGTTTCTTAGGAGGAGCCACAAAAACAGACCCCCCAGTTTGGAATCCATCCATAGAGAAACCCAATCCCAACAGTTCTTAATCTGCAAAAATCTGATAGTACACTTGCCCCCCCAAAAAAGGGCAGTGGTAAAACTTACCAGACAGGTACTAGAAAACCTAACATAGTTGCCAACATGACCCATTCCAGTCTGTAGGTCCTTATCCAGGCCTGTTTTTTTTCCTTTGCATTATGGGACTTGCAGTTCCACTTTTATAAAACTCGGACTACGAGTCCCAGAATGCAAAGAAAAAAAAGGGGCTGGATTAGCACCTACAGATTGAAATTGTCGTGTTGTCAACTATGACCTAATATCACATGAATGTTGGTTAAAAAAAGAAGCCTCAACTCATGGCACCTGGAAGGGCATTAATCACTACAGGAGAAGTGGGGTGAACAGCTCGGAGCAGTGAAACAGCATCACATACGTTTTGAAAAAGTTGCAAGAGGTGACACACCTTTCTCCATGCAACCAATCGCAGTTAAACTTCGACCGACTAAATACGCAAAATGACAACACGCTTTAGGATTTGGGGGGTCTACTCAAGACACAACCCCTACCCTACGTTACCCCTTTTGGAGTCCATCCCTTATGAAACCCAAACCTGGCAAATTATAGCCTCCTACAGAGGGCACCATGGAGAGGGAGAGGGAGAAGCGACTACTTGTAGTCCCTTCTCCATATCCCCGGCAGCCATTTTCTTTACTTTTTTTTTCTCGATTCATGATAGAGTGCAATTAATACCACAGTACGACGTGCCGGGGTGCGAATGGCAATATGACTCTTGGAGGGGAGGCCATTGCCAGTTGGGTAATGCCCTCGGGCTCCGTCAAAGCTCTCGCTTCATTCGGGCTTTTAACTTTGTGTCCAGAAGTGGTCTTTTGGGGGTTCAGTGGTTGCCTAGAAAAGATCCAGTTTGTGTTACACGTGATTAGAGGAACAGGTAGATGGGCAGAGGTAAGTAGGTGGAAATGCCTGTCTAAAGTGGAACATTGTCAACAATTTCCTTTATCATCATGCGCATTGAATGTTTTAGATCTCAAAATACAGAGAGGCAAAACGAAAGTGCAAAAAAGCAGGTGCATAAGAAAGAAAGGCAGTGCAAAGAAAGAGCAAGACAAATACAAAGGAAAATGAAAGAAATAGAAAAAATAGTGAATGGCAAGATTAAGAGTAAAAGAAAAATACAAAGGACAGAACGAGAGTGAAAGAAAAATAAAAGAAAACGGTGAAAAAATTATCAAAGGAAAAAGGCAAAAAAAATGAACAAAAGGTCTGATCGATGAGCAACATGAAGAAATAAAGAACATAAGAAAACAAAAAAGCAATGAGCAAAAGAAAGAAAGGAAGAGTAGTTGACTGAAAGAAAGGATGCAGGACTAGTGAGTGCAAAAGTGAAAGTAGGAGAGCAAACGAATGAGCACAACAAAAGGATTGAAAGTCGGACAGAGCCAAAAAACGGTGAAACGGAACAAAAATGAGTGAATGAACGAACAAAAGAAAGGGTGAAGGAAAAAAGGAAAAGTGAAAGAAAGAGTGAGGAACATCATGACATGTTTGAACTGGTCTATAAGGCAATGCCCGAACCAAAGATCCAATATGCTTGTGTAAACCAGTTTTTTAGGTCACTTTTTTTGCCCAATGTGGGCCCGTTTGATGAGTTACTTCACTAAGCGGCTAGTAGTTTTAACCAATGTTGCAGAATGCTCTGATTACTTACAAGTAATCTGCATTACTCCTAGTCCTGCTCTTCCTTGTCGCAGTACTTACCTCATGAGGCCTCTGCCTCTGACACAGGACCTTCTTTTATTTCTTTTTATTCCTATAACTCCTCCCCTACACCCACGTCACTTAGTTTCATATTACCAAGCCGTAGCATAGGACCTTCCCCGCAGAGAGGGTTAGGAGGGTCGTCAGTGCTGTGACGAGGAAAAGTAGGACTAGGAGTAATGAAGATTACCGGTAAGTCATCGGAGCATTACATCTACATTCACTCTTTCTCATCCCAGTACTTACCTCATGAGCAATACCAAAGCAGCAACAGGGAAAAGTTCCCAATGAGACACAGAGTCAAAACAGTGCAGAAACACCCACCTTTAATAACTCCAAATTGACATCCCCACAGACAAAATTCCAACCCCGAAGGAACCAACCCCCGAGTGGGAGACAGTCAACCTGTAGTGGTAGATGAAGGTGCTCTGATCAGCCCAAGTGGCAGTCCTACAAATCTCCTGTAGAGAAACCCCCCTTGCATCGGCCCATGAGGCCGTCAAACCTTTGGTGGACCGCCCCTGAACGTGCGCAGGCAGGCCAGAAGCCACATAGGCCATGGAGACCACAACACGGATCCACCGGCTAATAGACACCACAGATGCCTTACGCCCAGCCGGGCCAAAACTAATCAGAAGACTGTCAGAGTGGCGGAAAGGAGCAGTCCTAGCCAAATATTCCAACACCGCCCGCCGCACATCAATGTTATGTCAAGCCACTTCCTCTGGCGTTTGCGGATTCTGAAAAAAGGCAGGGAGAACCAGATTGTCAGGGGTATGAAACCGAGAAACAACTTTAGGAAGAAACTTCGGATCACACGTCAGCACCACCGAGTCCGGCAGAACCCTCAGGAAAGGGGGGGTGACATAACAGAGCCCCAATCTCCCCAAGCCTATGGGCAGACGTTATGGCAATCAGAAATGCAGTCTTCAGCGTCAGATGTTTCATTTCAATCTTGGAAATGGGCTCAAAAGGAGGCCCTTGAAGGAACTTTAATACAAGAGGGAGATCCCAAAGTGGAAGCCCCTTATAAGTACAAGGACAGGAAGAAGAAAAACCACAGAGCAACTTCCCCAACAACACCTCCCCATCCAAGTGCCCATCAGAGTCCCCCAAAAGGAATTTTATGGAGGCCCACTGAGAGCGAAGCGTGGAAACCGCCAGGTCCTTTTCAAACCCATCTCGGAGGAATTGAAGGATAGCGGAGAGGCCAAAATGTAGGGGAGGGATCCCACACCACCCACACCTGTCCCGGAAATGGCTCCAATGCCTGCCGTAAGTCTTCAGAGTGGAGGGTCTAAGAGCATTCATAATGGGCTCTACCACAGGACCAGAGAACCCTTGAAATATTAGCCTAGCCCGCGCAATAGCCACACTGCCCATTGCATCTGGCGGACCCCCAACCACAGATCCCCAGCCAAGGCTCCTGGGACCGAAGCTCCAACAGAGAGGGGAACCAACTCCGGTGTTGCCAGAACGGGGCCAACAACAATATAGTCACCCTGGACACTCTGATGTGCTGAACCACCCGGGGCAGAAGGGGAATAGGTGGAAAAGCATAAAGGAGACCCTGAGGCCACTGCACAGAGAGGGTATCCACCCCCCATGCACCCTTAGCCTGAAAACGAGAGCAGAAGAGGGGAACTTTCTCTGAGGCCGGAGAAGCAAACAGGTCCAGAACAGGGATCCCGAACCTGACACAGATTTCTGCAAAGACATGAGTCGACAGGACCAGTCCCACCGAGGAGGGAAACCGGCGGCTGAGAAGATCCGCTCGAACATTGTCCACCCCCCTGATATGCGAAGCCACCAGGGACCCAGATGTGATTCCCCCCATGCCCTATCAGAGCTGCCAGGGCATTCAAGGAGCGGCTGGAACCCCCTTTGGCGGTGAACGTAAGCCAAAGCTGTCGTATTGTCCGTCCGGACCAAAACTGCCTGGCCTACCAGCAACCTCCTGAAGTACACCAGAGCCCGGAGAACGACACACAACTCTCGCCAATTGGATGCTCGATGGCTCTCCTCTGGATCCCACAAACCCTGAGCAGAGAGGACCCCTAATGTAGCCCCCCCAATCCCTTCCACTGTCTTCGGTAGTAAATGTGGTCACAGGAGGAATGATCAGGGAACCCCCAACCGCCACTGCAGGGAGACGCGCAGCGCTGGGGACACCGGAATCAAAGCCTCAAATGCTTGAGATGTCGGGAGCTAGTGGGAGAGAAGGTAAGAGACCAGGGGGCGTAAATGAAGACGGGCCCAGGGAACTAGAAACAAGCAAGAAGCCATGTGCCCCTGTCTGCATGTCTGTTAGCAAAGGGGCACAATCAGAGCTTCATTGACAGCCTTCTTCAACTTCCTAAAACCATTCAGCACCGTTTCAGCCGTTTAGGAACTGTAGATATTCGCTGAAAGGGCCAGATGCGCCCCTGCATGAACCTTTTTAAGGCCGGAATTAACTCAGCGGTCCAGTGGATCCCGGGCCGCCACCTCCTCGGCCGACATTTAGGAGTGACCCACCAGGCTGGCGAGGATATCGTCAACCTCAACTGGATCAGACAGCAAAGTCTCGCCCTTCAATGGGTAAAGTTTGGACATGAAGCAGGGCATTGCAATTTTCTCTGGGTCATGCCATTCCCGAAGGATTTTATCCCAGATATCGGAAACCAATGGAAACCCCATCGTAGGGGTATGCCTATACTGGCGAATAGAAGGGTTGGCCCCCTCCACCGGTACCAGGGGCTCCGAAAATCCCAGGCAATACCCAACTTGTGCAAGCACCTCCTCCACTCCCTCTCTGTCCAGATACTTTCCTTCTGCATCAGCCGATGATGCACATGAAGAGGCCAATGACTCAGTGCCAGAAGAAGAGGAGGAGGATGAGGAAGACAGACACCTGCGCTTGTGTGGATGAGTATGTGTTCAACTCCCTCTATGATGCTTAAGTAGCGTCTTCAACTCCTTTCTGGTCAGGGAAATACACTTAGCCTTCTACTTTCGCTTTCTGTATAACTCAGAAAAGAAGAAGAAAAGAAGAAGAAGAAGAAGAAGGAGAAGAAGAAGAAGAAGAAGAAGAAGAAGAAGAAGAAGAAGAAGAAGAAGAAGAAGAAGAAGAAGAAGAAGAAGAAGAAGAAGAAGAAGAAGAAGAAGAAGAAGAAGAAGAAAATGAACGGACCAGATGCCTGCTCTTTGCAGAATTTTTACCCATGTCGAGTATTTCCAAAAACAGTGACCAAAGGAAGTCTGCTTCACCACCAAAGCCCTCTGTACACTGAACCAAGGCTCCACATACAATAAATTGCCATCGTGCCTCTCCCACATTCAAATAGAGGCCAGAAAGAACAATAACCAATAGGAATAACAATAATTAATTCCTATGGCAACACTGCTTGCAGCACCAGAGGCAGAGCCCACCCACCTCCGGAGCACGTAGATCAAACAAAAAAGGAGCCTCCAAGCCGCGCACAGCCACCCATACAGCACGGCCATACAACAGGAAAAACATGCCCCCAAACTCCTTACCTTAACCCGGGTCCGTCTCCAAGGACCCGGGCCACGATGCCCTGCGCTGGCCATAGCCCAGCAGAAACCAGGCAAGGCAGCCTGACTTGACCGGGTCCCGAGCCCTGCAAGGAATCCAGGAGTCTTGCTGCACATGAGGGAGCCAAAGGCCCCGCCACACAGCCCCACCAGCGGGGCCAGCAATCGGAGCTCCCCAGTGCCCTGCGCCGGGAATAATACACAAGCCCAACCTGCCGGAGGCAGGAAAAATTAAACTAAGTGACCTGGGTGGGGGGGAGGAGTTATAGGAATAAAATGAAATAAAAGAAGGTCCTGTGTCGGAGGCAGGGGACTCATGAGGTAAGTAGTGGGATGAGAAAGAGTGGGCGTAATGATAATAAATATTCTTTAAAATGCACAATTTAGATCACATGTTATCAAAAAACGTCCCCTCGGTTATTATTTAAACTGTCAACTGTGGGGCACTTTTTAATTGGTGCCCGAGACAATGTGATGCCCCGGTTGGACCCTGCATCATGGCCACAGAGTGCCGCTTCGTCTCTGGCCCTTTGTCTTGTTACTGTGCTGCCCTGGTGAACTTCAATTCTGCTTGTTGATTCTAGACTCCCTTCTATGTTTCAGTTCGGATTTTGTGGTTGGACTGCTTTTGTGCTGGACCTCCAACTGGATTGGTGGACTTTCTTCTACTCCTCGTAGACTGGGACCATTTCAAACCGCAACAGTGTCTCTTATAACTGTTCTATTCTGGATTGTGGATCTACGCTCCCCCTGTTCCACCCTTCTGGTTCTCATCTTTCTATCACCTGCTTTACCAGTATTGGGGAAGGGGTTTCCTGCCCCTGTCATCCCCTATCAGGTATATGCATCACTCTGAAAGTAAGGAGACTGACAGGGAAGCTTGAGACTGCAAGTAATAACCAGGTCACTGTTGGTTTCTTCCATCCACAGCCGGGAGTGAGTCAGTTTCCTCATGTTTTCACTTAGCCTCTAAGGGTAGTGATCCTATCAGTACTCCAACACTGAGATGTTGGGAGGAAGATCTTACCCTCCTGAAGAGGTATCCACTGTCCACTGCCTCCGGGAGTGGCCCTTTAGTAGTAAATAACCTGGACCACTGGCCATGGCCTGCGACCTTAGCCACCACCACTTTACACCAATTAGGTTGGACGACCTTGCACAATTGAGGGTAAAAGCCCATTGGCCACAGGCCACTTTGCACTAATTGGAGGAAAAGACTGGCCCACTGGCCATGGCCTTCTGCTGTGGCTACTACCACTTTGCCCCAGTTAGGGATAAAGACTGGGGAATGCGGCCATACCCTTTGGCATTCATTGGGGTAAAAGACTGTGGCCCACTGGCCAAAGCCACTGTCTGCTTTGCATCAATTAGGGAAAAAGACTATGGCCTCTGGCAAGGTCATTTTTACACTTGCCGCTTTGCACCATTAAGGGTAAAAAAATCAGGCCTAGTGTCCTTTTTTAGGGGCTGCTTTTCTTTCATTCCTTCACAATATTTCCCGGGAACCGGTGGATAGATCTTTCATCCCAAGAGAATGCTTCGTGATGGAATACAAATTCTTTTAATTCTCGCAGAAAGATAAAAACACATGAAATTAAAATCTTTCATTGAATCCGATCCCAACTCTTCCTGTCAACCTCCTCCTTTGGTCCCCCCAAATCCCCATTGTAGTCAAACTTGGGTAATCATGTCATAGAATGTCTCAAATATAGGAACAAACAATTCTGTATTCTGGACAGAACTACTGCTTGAACAAAAATTCTAAGATTATTGTTATCTAACAAAAGTTTATGTCAAGGTCAGTACTCCAACATTGTCAAGAGGGGATGGGGCCCCTCGCAACCAGGGTGGAAGCCAGAGACATTCCTAACCAGAGGGGGGAGCTATCAGTTTGGAGAGTCCCAGTTCCTGCCCCTGCCTAAGTGCATGCATGTATGTCAACAGTACCAACTGAATACCATGCGGGACACATTTCTTCTGTACTTTTCAGACAATAAGAACAGTGACGGTCTACACAGACTGCTCACAAGACAACAGCCCACCAGAGCCTCTCACCCAAGGACTCCAGTCATCAGATAACTGCTGCCAGAAAGATGTGAGAGCTGCTAGCACGAATCTAGCACAGCTGCCAGGGACACAGACCACTGCTCAGCAGCCTTAGCATACAGCGCCTTCCATCAGCTGCAACAGAGCTTGACAACACAAGCTATCACCAATTTGCATCGGACTGGCTTAAGAACAAGGGCTTTCTCAATCTTACCACACAATTTGTCACGAACCACAGCCCAATAACACGACCGGAACACACTCCAACTCAGGCCATCA
Organism: Ambystoma mexicanum; assembly: GCF_040938575.1. NCBI lineage: Eukaryota > Metazoa > Chordata > Amphibia > Caudata > Ambystomatidae > Ambystoma > Ambystoma mexicanum. The sequence goes on along the minus strand of NC_090934.1, from coordinate 1,414,915,587 downwards.
TTTCCCCCCCATGGTGACCCCAGACAGAAGAAAGGGGTGGGGCTTAACTTCCTTTGTATGTATTTTGACCCTGGGAACACCTCATAGGTCAGGAAATCAAGCCCAGATTGGCTAGATAAACAAGTTGAATGGGAGAAGGAGGGTGAGGATGAGAAGGGGGAGAGAAAACAGGAAGGTGCGGGTTGTCAGCATGAGGTCAGAGGAGGAGGAGGTGGCAGACAAAGAGGCCACAAGAAGAAAGGTTGGTGGATTGGAGTCTGTAGGCGTTTTGCAGAAAAGGTGAGGTATTGGTTGGTGAAGGCAAGTGGTACTGTATTGTGAGTGGGCATGTACGGTAGATGAGCGAGAGTTATAGAGGAAGTGTAGAGAGCGAGTGTAAGGAGAGTGAGGCAGTGAAAGGAGGATGACTGAGTAGAAGGTGGGGGAGCGGTAGTGGACTGGAGAGGGGGAGAGTAGAAGTGGAGTGGAGACATGCAAATAGTAGTGCAGAGTGGCGAGTAGTTGTAGAGTGTGGAGGGGAAGTGGCAGGAGAGATTAACATTGGAAGGTGGAGGTAGAGAGTAGAGAGAGAAAGAGAGAGCGAGACATCAGAGGGTCAGAAGGAGGAAGTACCACGAGAGAAGGTGAGGGGGATGTGGAAGTAGGAGAGTAGTGCAATAGGACAGTGGTGAGAGATCGGGAGAGGAACATCAGGACATGCAAGGATGAAGACCGAGCGGGCTTGAGTGTTTGAAGGTTGAACCCTACAATTCTGTAGAACTAACCTCAACAATTTTGAATCTAACCGGCAGCCGGGATTAAACAAATAAATACAAGAAAACAGATCCCCACCACGAGAAGCCGCTTGGGGATTTGAAAAGGAAAAAATAGAGTAAAGGACCCTCACCCCTGACCGAGCAAGGGATCCTTTAAAAAAAACATTGACAGGTCCGAGCAGAGCCCCAAGGATCATCGTTTTCAACCGTCTCCAGGAAGGCTCTCCTCTCGGCGCTGTGTCACCACTGCTGCCACGGACTTGGCTGGACACTCCCCTAACAGGCAGGGGAGCACCCAAGATCACGACTGCCCACCGGGAACCAATGCATCACCACTAGGGCCCCCACGGCACTATAATTACCAGTGCTCACCACAGTGGTGAGCACCCAAATTTGCTGCCATCACAGGGGTGGATACAAAATATAAAGGGCCGCCCCCCTGGCAGGTGACCTATCAAAACTCTGCAGGCTGCACCTGGCAGATGTAGCCTAGGTTGATGGTTTTTGTGGGGTCCCAATGCTGCATATTATAAATGGGCTGCACCTCTCATACCCAGCCCAGCCAAAGCACAGACTTTTGAGCCCCCCACCCACTGCGGCTGCTGGCTGTTCATCAAGAGAACAGTTGTCATAAAGAGCAAAATCACCCAGAGAATATCAGAGAGCCATCACCCCAGGATCAAACAGCAGAAGTGAGGACATTGAGACAGCCCCGCCCAGTATGTCTCCCAAGTAAGCAACATATATATATAGAGTGAGATTTTTATACAGTGCCCGGTAGCGACTTTGTACATATTTTTGAGGACTTTTAAAATATCTTTTGAAGAACTGTGTTAAAGTACTTGTTATATTTTTGAAGGTTTTCCTAGATATGCAGCTGTCTATGTTTAGGTTATTTGCATGGTACAACGTCCTTTCATCGCGGGATGTTTTATCGCTGGGTATTTTACAGCAAATTTTTTAACAAAAATAACCCATCAACTTGTCTTTTGGGGGGTTACAAAATTATATATATATGGGATGTGGGTGTTTGGGAATAGATAAAACTGAAAGGGAATGGGGGTGGGGAACACCCCCCAAAAAGAATGTAAAAATAAATTCAATGGGTTTCTTCATCAAAAAATGTGCGGTAAAAAACCCAGCGAAAAAACATCCCGTGATAAAATTACATGGAACCTATTTGCATGTAGTGTCTTGTGATTACCTTTTCATACAAAATATACAAAAACCCTGCTGGTGTACCAGAAGAGAAAAGTATATATATATAAGCAAAGAACAACTAAAGAACTGTACACCAGCATTCCTTTGTCCATCTTTCCTTTTGTGTGCCGGTTATTCTATCCCAATGGGGAGTCATTATTAGTTTGCCGGTCTGGAATGAACCTGCCAGTCAGGGCATTGCTGGGAGGCATGGGGGGGCTATAGCCCTAGGTTTTTGGCTGTAGCGCCCGATAGAAGCTCAGGGGTTACAACCAAAAAGGCTAACTAGCCCCCAGTCCCGACTGTCCCAAAATTAGCGTAGTCCTGTATCTTTTCCAGAACTAGCAACACCCCTGCTGCCAGTAATTCCATTTACCAGCACATTTCCAAGAGCTGGAGGTAGGTCAGGCACCCCACCAGCAAAAAACACCTGGTATTATCAGCACTGGTATTACCGGTGGTGCTAATACTGGAATTCCCCCCATGGACTCCAATGAGACTGGGATGGGGAGTTACCTAACCTAACTGGCATCTGTGATCTGCCAGTAATTCTGGCAGATAAGGTGCCTGTAACATTATGGCTCTCTTGTGGCATCCTGCCGGCTCTACTGACAAAATACCACCAGACATGTTATGAGGGCCAGTGTCTTTCTTCCTAGCGTATGTGGGGGAAATGTATCCTGCCATACCTTTTGCCTTTCCATCCCTTCTCCCTGCCACTAAGGGGCTCACCAGGGTGATCTCCAGCCTAGGAAAATACTGAATCGCGTGGAGCAGCAAGGGCTAAAGGTCACTGTGGACAAAGGCCAGTTTTGCCAGACGAGCATCAAGTACATCAGACATATCATCACCGCGGATGACATCACTATGCACCCAGCAGATATGGTGCCCTTCTTGACTGGCCAATATCTCAGACGCTCCAGGAGTAACAGAGTATCCTGGGATTCTGTGACTGCTACCGGAGGTTCGTCGCAGGATATGCCAACATTGCCCAATTGGGCCTCAACAAAGGATAACCACCTACTCAGAGGAGCCGGAAGACTACTGTCAGTTGACCTCTGAGCCTTCGAGGTGCTCAAGCAGACCCTCACCACAGCATCAGTCATGGCCTACACAGATCCTCAGTTGCCTTACATCTTGCACGTGAGCATGAGTCTGGAGGGATTGGAAGCTGTTCTCTAACAGGAGACCAACAGTGAGATGAGACCAGTAGTTTCTGCCAGATGAGGGTACACGCGGCAGAGAAGAATTATCCAGACCACAAGTTGGAATTCTTGGCACTGAACTGGGCCATTACAATGAATATAAACCCCTTCACATATGTGTTGAAGTCAGCAAAGCTGGAAGCTACCAAACTCTGATGGCCACTGCACTGTCCACGTACAATTTCAATTTACTATACAGACATCGGTGCACTAGAACTGATGCCAAAGCCCTCTCTCAGAGGTCCAGGCTCAGCCAGATGACAGAGCTGGATCCACCACATGGAAGGAGTTCTATTCAGCAGAGTTATCTGCCAAGCTGCTAGACAGCACGAGCCAGACAGGGCCAGGAGTGTGAATACCTTGGGATACTCAGTCTTCTACTGCAGCATCACAAGTACAGAGGTAACTGTGCTACTGTGCCTGACACAAAATAAACTCAGTGAGTCAGAGCTAGCAGACCCTTGCATTGCTCTGTTCCTCAGAGCCAGGACCACAGGAGCAGATGTGCCCAGAGACGTCCCGCATGACCCTGAGCAAACTGTGATGCTAAAGGAGTGGAAGGGTAGAATCCTGTACAAGGAAAGCGAAGTTGGAGAACGGCTAGTACATCGTCTGGTATTGCACAGGGATTCAGTTGAGCTTTAATGTATGCTCTACATGACCAGAACAGACCACTTCACTCGGTACGCGCAGGCGTTTCCCACTAAAGATCAGTGTGCCACCACCATTGACCATGTTCTGTGGGAAAAAGATTGTGTGCTCTATGACTGGCCAGCCAGGATTCATTCTGGCCATGGCACGGATTTCTAACTGACCCTCATCAAGCAGATGCTGGAGCTGTTTGCCATCAAGAAGACCTACACAACTCAATATCACCCTCAGGAGGATGCACAAGTAGAGAGATTTAATTGAACCTTCTTGGCAATGCTGGGCACCCCGAGGGCAGAGGAGAAGAACAGATGGAGTCAGCATGTGGCTACCCTGACCCAGGCTTACAACCGTACGAAGAACTATGCCCCCATGTTTACACCATACTTCTTGATGTTCGGAAGGGACAGTCAGTGACCTGTAGACCTGTGTTTCAGAGTGTCTACAAATGGAACAGGCAGAAAGAATTATGCTAGCTATGGAAAATAGCTCACGCGTCAACTGGAGCAAGCATACAGGTCACCCAGGCTGCAGAGAAGACAGTAGAAGGAAACAAATACGATTACAACGTAAAGGTAGTTTGTTGGTAGAAAGTTCGACCAAACAAAAAATAATTGCTATACAACACATATGCAATCATATCTAACAAAGGTGTTTGTTGCCTAAGGTCAAGTGGCCAATCACTCAAAATGAAACTGACCGTCTACAAAGATTGTATGTCTGATAAAAGTATAAAACAATGCAAAAGCAGGTGTCACCAAGAGCAGGTCTTATTCCCATGTTATGCCTTTTATTTGATTAGGAGTATCCCAAATGTCCTTTGTGAAACACGGCAGTTGTAGCAGATATGAAAATAAAACGTAATCAACATATATAAATAATTGCCCAAAAGATTGTGGGCTGATTAATGTAACAACGAAAATAAATACAACACTGGCTGGACTTTAAATATATCATTCATATATCCAAAATCTTCTCCAATGAGTAGGGCTGAAAACAGACAATTATCTAGTTTTTAATAACTGTCATAGTCGGGTTCACAGCCCACTTTTGTTTTGATAATAGGACACATCAACGTTGTCTATTAGTCTCCTTTGCATAAGAATTTAGCTTCAAATGACTCTATTCTTTCTTTTGTAAGAGGTTATCAATCTTGCTGTTGTAAACATTCCGTTCTACAATATCTCTCATTACTCAAGACTCAAAATCAGAGATGGAACCATCATCTAGCAATATCATGTTGATTTAGCTTTCAAGCCAGTTCTTACTGTCATAGTTTCAAACCCTGAGCATCAAAGCGTACATTGGTCTGGTCATTTCCTTTACTTTTCTGCCTAGCTGTCTCAGCAGAATTGCAGATTCTGCATCTTTAATATTCACATCCCTGATGAACTGAGACTTACAATAGATATACATGCAAGTCTAAATTTATTTCAAAGGTGGTGTGGACTTCAATACAGGTGGCATAAATGTAAATATTCTGTTCATTTTCTGGTAGGAAATTGCTGCTCTCACCTAGAGTAAAATAACTCTGAACAGATTTGTACCAAACCCTGGCAAAGAGCTGTTGACTGGTCCTAAAAGCCTACTTTTTCAAATACGGTGAAAATCCATTCAGCCTTTAAATTAAAAAAATGCAATTCGATTGGTTAAAAATGTTTTTAATATGATGTGCTGGGTGTGGACAGGCTGATTTTGGTGCCCCGCGCGATGGCTATGTCCAGTGTCCCATGGAGCTGGTGTGGGGTGTCACAGATGACCATAATGGCTTCCAGACCCTGAAAAAAGGTTCACTGTTGCTTATTTCGATTACCAATTTCGACCGGGTAATAATAGTAATGTATGTAAATATGTCCTATGTAATGCACTTTTGATGAAAACAGTGTTTAAAAACAAATTATTATTATTATTATTATTATTATTATTTCAAAATGGTCAGACGTGGCTCTAATGCCAACCTCTCATGCCCCCCGTCCCTAACCCAGGCTTCCCTAGCCCCAGGTTTGCAACTAGAGATAGGTAACAGCTTCTATCTAACGGTTAGGAAGGCCTAAAGGCAAAAGACATGTTTATCTGGTTTCCTCTAGGAATTTTCTAGAGGTGCCCTGAGCTAACACTTCACCAGATTTCTTATTGGGAACTGATGGTTCAAGTGTGTTGACTTCCAACGCCCTGGTCAAGCCACTCCTATTCTCTCCTTTTCCCTGATCTTACTACTCCCTCTGTTCTACTCTCGCTCTCCCATCCTGTCTCACTCCCTCCAGTAATCTTCTCACTCTCTCTCTTCTGTCCCTCCTAAATTCACAATCTCACTCTGACCCCTCCTCCTATCCTCTTTGCTCACCCCCCTCTTCTCTGCTCAGAGCTATGGTATCCTGCATGCGGTCCTAAGATTATGGTTCCCACCTTACCCTCAAGAGAGAGGATGCCCTGCTCACCTCTATGCCCTACCCTTAACACACTCTCTCCACCTATCTCTTGCAACTACCTTCACCCACCTTGTGTGTTACTCCTCCCTCACCACTGCTCCCACTACTGTAGCCCGGGGCCCCATGGGGCCCGGCTAGTGGGCTACAAGCTGGCCCTCTGACGGAAGGAACATACAGGGAGAAAGAAAGACACAGACTCCAGGGGAATACAAGGTTCGTTAAAGGTGTAGTGTAGTGTCTGTTTATTTATGTGTTCTATATGTGTGTTTGTGTCTGGGTTTGGGAGAAACCATCCAGCCGACCATAGGGCTGGATTGAATGTCAAGAGAAAGGGAGAAAAGAAAGGAACAATAGAAAATAACTCCCCTGCCCATGAATGTGCTGGGCAGGGGAGAGAGAAAGATTCCAGGAGGGTTTTTAAAAAAGGACATTTGCAAAGGAAAGTTAGAGAAGAGAGGCAGTACATGGGCAGCACCCCAGAGACTGTTTGCGGGGGGGCTGATCTGCTATGCAGGGGCAGCTCAGCCACCCCTAGTCCGTGGCGCCTGTCGGACGATCAGGGGGCCAGACCTTACAGGCCCAGAGATATTTGTGGCCTGGGCAGCACAGGGGTGTCTGGCACTGCCCATTAAGAACAGCCTGACCAGGACTGCTTTTGGGGAGTGGCCACCAGGCTGCCTGGCTGTGCCCCCAAAGGCCTGTCTCATGGCTGGCGAGGCAGACCTGTCATCAATCAAGTCCTCCCGGGCTGCATAAGCCTGGAGCAGCCCGGGAGCTAATGCAGAGGCATGTAGATGGAAGCCCCGGGTGAAGAGGAGGTGGTGAAGTCCTGGGTCACTCCGCTGAGCGGCCCGGGTGAAGAAAGCCTGAGGCTGCCCAGCGGATAGGCCCGGGTGAAAACGCGGCTCACCCCCTGCATTCTACAATGCATTGCGGAGGAGGTAGACCAGGAAGAGGCGGTTGCGGAGAGTGTGGCAACGGGGACGCCGCCTGAAAACAAAATGGTGTCCGAGCCACACATTGAAGTCAGGTGGGCCCTCCAGCCAATGGGGCCTGCCATAAACATTGTAAATGTCACGGGTATCGGTGGTGACATCGGGTGGGCCACGAGCCAACAGGGCCCACTCTGAACATAATTAATACCACAAGAGCACAGCGGTTATGTTGGGTGGTCCCGCATGCATGCTGGGGGCTGCCAAGAACAATTTCTGAAGCATGGGCTGTGCAGCGAGCGTGGTGGCTCCACGTGGTGGATGGGGCAACCTGAAATATGAGAAGGGGCCTGGACCCCATCAGGCATTATTAGGAGCCACAGAAGGTCCAGAACCCTATCAGAATTACCAGCCACTCACCACTCAGGAACAACTCTGCCCACAGCCACGCCTCAGCCAGCCGCAGGCACAGAGACAGCGCACACGTACAGACCCCAAAGTAATGTGAAGGGGTGGCTGTCTGCAGCAGTCACCCCTTTGTGACATAGTGTGTTTTGTGTTCATGTATTATTTAAATATATATATGTTATGTGTATAGGTATCTCATGTTATGTAGGATAAATGCTAAGTAGACGGAAATAGAGGTTTGCATTGTTAGGGGTATGTTCAGTGGGGTAAAAGTTAAGTAGGGGTAGGTTGTAAAGATGGCCATGGTTTCATGTAAGAGAGGTACTCTGAAGTGAGGTAGCACGATAGGTTGCCAGCCTGTCCGAGGCAGCTCAGTAAGACAGGATCACCCACAGAGGGCATTCTCTGGCCTTACACTTCATGTGGGTGTTGCCTGAGGTTCAGAAGGGGACCGCTTGCGGTATGCTCATCCTAAGGGTCCCAGGGAAACTCCAAGGAAGGGTGAGCTGATGTAGCCGGTCCCCGGTTAGATGGAGCTCATGCCAAGGGAATCCTAGGGTTAGAATTTTAAGATCTGGAGGTGTTTATTGAACAGTGATCCCCGCTCAGATACCTATAAAAATTCACTCTGGTGTCTGTGTCCATTAGTCATTAAAGAACTCACTGTGTATCCCATCTCCTGTATTAACCATTTCATTTGCAGGTTGCTTAGGGTCTCGCCGGAACAGCTGGTCTGGGATGGGGGAGTGGTGCCATTGTGGTCCACTGCTGGCCTGGGGTAATAGTTCTATTATTGGGCACCCTCAGGCCAGAAAAAACAAAACAGGGGCTACACTACCACCTTGCATTCTCTCCACACCCTCCCATCTTACATTTTCTCTCTCACTTCCATTCTCTCAAATTAGCTCCTACACTTCTCCCTCTATATATTTTTCTTTATCTCTTTCTTGCACATTTTACACACACCTCCTCCCATTACACTGCATACTTCGGGTATCACTCCCTCTCATTCAATATCTCACCATTACCCTGCTACCACTTTGCTACCAACTCTTCAGCACTCCACTCCAACATACGTCCTCCATAATTCCTGCCTTTGCCACAGCAACCCTCACTCTGCCTCTCATTCTGTCTACTTGTATACTGTGGTCCTTCTGGTTCAGTTTCCCCACCCCTTAACCTTTTCCAGAGGTCATCCGAATAATAACCTCTGGGCCTGCCTTTTCCCCCAGGTGCTGTATTAATCAGTTGAGAGGCTTTAAAAAATCTCTAGCCCCAGCCCCTTCTATATCTCTAACCGTCAGGTGCTCCGGCTGCTTGTTTTCCAGGTAGTTTTACTTATGTGCTGGTGAGTTTTGTTTTCAGCTAGGTTCAGGGAGAGTGTGTGTGTCTCTTGTGCCCCCCATCAGTCCATTCTCACTTTCAGTTCATTTGATGTTGTCCCACTGTTCTCCTGGGGCCTTTCTCAGAATGGTAGGCCAGGTACTGAGTGTCTCACCTCTGTAGGGCATGAGAAATCCCAGTCCATTCCATTTTCCCTCTCAACTCCATTCCCAAGGTTCCTCTTTGGGTTTTCCTACTGGTGCCCAGGTGCACTCTGGGAGTTGTATCACTGAAAGAGACAAGACAGAATTCTAGAAGAGTACTGGGAGGCATCATGTGATGGAGGGTGGTGCCCACATTAACACTCTTGTCACTTAAGGGGATTTCAGGGACTGGGGTGCTCCAAATTCCCTCTCCCCGCTCCTGGGATGAGTCCCTTACCTCCCCTGACAAGATCATGACCCTGATCCTGTCACAGGGTTAAAGTACCTACTGGCTATTTTGGGTGACTATGCCAATGTGGCCAGTGGCCCACTGACCTTTATGTGAGTAAAGCTGCCATTGGGCCGGACCACAGACCTGGTCCAATGGATACTTTGGGTGGGACGGGGGCACCAGGCCAGAGGTCATGCCACAGACAAGGTGGCCACTGACCACTAAGACACCCGTAGCAGCCACTGGGCTTATCAGCAGGTCAGGACTACTGGCTACTTCTAGTGGCTTCGTGGAGCATGGTCAAATGCCGTGCCGAGGCAACACATCAACGATTGCACCCCTGGCATGCACTACATAAACATTCCATTAAGGGCATGTTCTGATTAAGCTTACGCTATAAAAACATGCACATTTTGTGAAAAATAATTAGTTGAGGGGACGCTATGGTTCCAGCTCAAGCTCTAAAAACCATAGAAATAGTAAGTGATGCAAGCATAACTCATGCCGCCACCAGGCGCTGCTCATACTGACATCACAGATGACATCACAAATGGCATTATCACTGATGACATCCCTGATGACACCACCAATTACATCATGTGCACATTCTTATGATGACTTCCCAACATAAGACAGAGGGACCACAAGTTAACGTTTTCAGCATCCTATGTATTTCAGTTTCATCCCGACGATGACCTCTTGCTGCTGTCCTCCATCTCTCCAGCCGTCTCTCGCTCTCCCTCTCTTCCATCCTACTCATTCCTGTTCCACTTTCGGTCCTTACGTTCCACCCACTTATCTCCACATCCTAACACCAATGGTCCTCCATTAACAGTATTATGCCAAGAGGTTGCACATAAAGTCAGCCCACATAATGGATATGTGATGTGTAGTTCTTGTTTAGTGAAATAGGTAGAGGTCATGACCTGTAGGTAGTGCATTTAGAGACTGGCCCAATGATGTATTAGGACTGCTGTATATGCAGGCCTTAGGGGATTCGACTTGGTTCAGTCCCCTTGGGAAATGCCCGCTGCTCATGGCGCACATGCACTGAACCTATAAGCAGTACACAGACACATTGTATCCTTTGAATCCCTTAAATGTATGATGACTTAGGGTAATCCTAGAGCTTCATGGTCTGTTCATTGCACTGGTTTCCTCATTACCATATGTCGACTGACCATGCATCAGACCTTCATGCATTCCTCATTATCTTATGTTGCCTGACCCTGGATCCGACTTTTATGCATTATTCATTACCATATGTTGCCTGACCATGCCTCAGACCTTCATGCATTATTCATTACCATATGTTGCCTGACCATGCCTCAGACCTTTATCCATTCCTCATTACCATATGTTGCCCGACCATGCATCAGACTTTTATGCATTCCTCATTACCATTTGTTGCCTGACCATGCATCAGACCTTTATGCATTATTCATTACCATATGTTGCCTGACCATGCCTAAGCTTTTTATGCATTCCTCATTACCATGTGTTGCCTGACCATGCATCAGACCTTTATGCATTCTTCATTAACATATGTTGCCTGACCATGCATCAGACCTTTATGCATTATTCATTGCCATGTGTTGCCTGACCATGCCTCAGCTTTTTATGCATTCCTCATGACCATATATTGCCTGACCTTCCATCAGACCTTTATGCATTCCTCTTTACCATATGTTGCATGACCATGCCTCAGACCTTTATGCATTATTCATTACCATTGCCTGACCATGCATCAGCCCTTTATGCATTCCTCATTACCATATGTTGCCTGACCATGCATCAGACCTTCATGCATTCCTCATTATCTTATGTTGCCTGACCCTGGATCCGACTTTTATGCATTATTCATTACCATATGTTGCCTGACCATGCCTCAGACCTTCATGCATTATTCATTACCATATGTTGCCTGACCATGCCTCAGACCTTTATCCATTCCTCATTACCATATGTTGCCCGACCATGCATCAGACTTTTATGCATTCCTCATTACCATTTGTTGCCTGACCATGCATCAGACCTTTATGCATTATTCATTACCATATGTTGCCTGACCATGCCTAAGCTTTTTATGCATTCCTCATTACCATGTGTTGCCTGACCATGCATCAGACCTTTATGCATTCTTCATTAACATATGTTGCCTGACCATGCATCAGAACTTTATGCATTATTCATTGCCATGTGTTGCCTGACCATGCCTCAGCTTTTTATGCATTCCTCATGACCATATATTGCCTGACCTTCCATCAGACCTTTATGCATTCCTCTTTACCATATGTTGCATGACCATGCCTCAGACCTTTATGCATTATTCATTACCATTGCCTGACCATGCATCAGCCCTTTATGCATTCCTCATTACCATATGTTGCCTGACCATCCATCAGACCTTTATGCATTCCTCATTACCCTATGTTGCCTGACCCTGGATCCGACTTTTATGCATTATTCATTACCATATGTTGCCTGACCATGCCTCAGACCTTTATGCATTATTCATTACCATATGTTGCCTGACCATGCCTCAGACCTTTATGCATTCCTCATTACCATATGTTGCCCGACCATGCATCAGACTTTTATGCATTCCTCATTACCATATGTTGCCTGACCATGCATCAGACCTTTATGCATTATTCATTACCATGTGTTGCCTGACCATGCATCAGACCTTTATGCATTCCTCATTACCATATGTTGCATGACCATGCATCAGACGTGTGTGCATTCCTCATTACCATATGTTGCCTGACCATGCATCAGACCATTATGCATTCCTCATTACCATATGTTGCCTGACCATGCATCAGACCTTTATGCATTCCTCATTACCATATGTTGCCTGACAAGGCATCAGCCCTTTATGCATTCCTCATTACCATATGTTGTCCGACCATGCATCAGACTTTTATTCATTATTCATTACCATTGCCTGACCATGCATCTGACTTTTATGCATTCCTCATTACCATATGTTGCCTGACCATGCATCAGACGTGTGTGCATTACTCATTACCATATGTTGTCCGACCATGCATCAGACTTTTATTCATTATTCATTACCATTGCCTGACCATGCATCTGACTTTTATGCATTCCTCATTACCATATGTTTCCTGACCATGCATCAGACCTTTATGCATTCCTCATTACCATATGTTGCCTGACCATGCATCAGACCTTTATGCATTCCTCATTACCATATGTTGCCTGACCATGCATCAGACCTTTATGCATTCCTCACTACCATATGTTGCCTGACCATGCATCAGACATGTATGCATTCCTCATTACCATATGTTGCCTGACCATGCATCAGACGTGTATGCATTCCTCATTACCATATGTTGCCTGACAATGCATCAGCCCTTTATGCATTCCTCATTACCATATGTTGCCTAACCATACATCAGCCCTTTATGCATTCCTCATTACCATATGTTGCCTGACCATGCATCAGCCCTTTATGCATTCCTCATTAACATATGTTGCCTGACCATGCATCAGATGTCTATGCATTCCTCATTACCATATGTTGCCTGACCATGCATCAGATGTGTATGCATTCCTCATTACCATATGTTGCCTAACCATACATCAGCCCTTTATGCATTCCTCATTACCATATGTTGCCTGACCATGCATCAGACCATTATGCATTCCTCATTACCATATGTTGCCTGACAAGGCATCAGCCCTTTATGCATTCCTCATTACCATATGTTGCCTGACCATGCATCAGACGTGTATGCATTCCTCATTACCATATGTTGCCTAACCATACATCAGCCCTTTATGCATTCCTCATTACCATATGTTGCCTGACCATGCATCAGCCCTTTATGCATTCCTCATTACCATATGTTGCCTGACCATGCATCAGACCTTTATGCATTCCTCATTACCATATGTTGCCTGACAATGCATCAGCCCTTTATGCATTCCTCATTACCATATGTTGCCTGACCATGCATCAGACCATTATGCATTCCTCATTACCATATGTTGCCTGACAATGCATCAGCCCTTTATGCATTCCTCATTACCATATGTTGCCTGACCATGCATCAGACGTGTATGCATTCCTCATTACCATATGTTGCCTAACCATACATCAGCCCTTTATGCATTCCTCATTACCATATGTTGCCTGACCATGCATCAGCCCTTTATGCATTCCTCATTACCATATGTTGCCTGACCATGCATCAGACCATTATGCATTCCTCATTACCATATGTTGCCTGACCATGCATCAGCCCTTTATGCATTCCTCATTACCATATGTTGCCTGACAATGCATCAGCCCTTTATGCATTCCTCATTACCATATGTTGCCTGACCATGCATCAGACCATTATGCATTCCTCATTACCATATGTTGCCTGACAATGCATCAGCCCTTTATGCATTCCTCATTACCATATGTTGCCTGACCATGCATCAGACGTGTATGCATTCCTCATTACCATATGTTGCCTAACCATACATCAGCCCTTTATGCATTCCTCATTACCATATGTTGCCTGACCATGCATCAGCCCTTTATGCATTCCTCATTACCATATGTTGCCTGACCATGCATCAGACCATTATGCATTCCTCATTACCATATGTTGCCTGACAATGCATCAGCCCTTTATGCATTCCTCATTACCATATGTTGCCTGACCATGCATCAGACGTGTATGCATTCCTCATTACCATATGTTGCCTAACCATACATCAGCCCTTTATGCATTCCTCATTACCATATGTTGCCTGACCATGCATCAGCCCTTTATGCATTCCTCATTACCATATGTTGCCTGACCATGCATCAGACCATTATGCATTCCTCATTACCATATGTTGCCTGACAATGCATCAGCCCTTTATGCATTCCTCATTACCATATGTTGCCTGACCATGCATCAGACGTGTATGCATTCCTCATTACCATATGTTGCCTAACCATACATCAGCCCTTTATGCATTCCTCATTACCATATGTTGCCTAACCATACATCAGCCCTTTATGCATTCCTCATTACCATATGTTGCCTGACCATGCATCAGATGTGTATGCATTCCTCATTACCATATGTTGCCTGACCATGCATCAGACGTGTATGCATTCCTCATTACCATATGTTGCCTAACCATACATCAGCCCTTTATGCATTCCTCATTACCATATGTTGCCTAACCATACATCAGCCCTTTATGCATTCCTCATTACCATATGTTGCCTGACCATGCATCAGATGTGTATGCATTCCTCATTACCATATGTTGCCTAACCATACATCAGCCCTTTATGCATTCCTCATTACCATATGTTGCCTGACCATGCATCAGCCTTTTATGCATTCCTCATTACCATATGTTGCCTGATCATGCATCTGACTTTTATGCATTCCTCATTACCATATGTTGCCTAACCATACATCAGCCCTTTATGCATTCCTCATTGCCATATGTTGCCTGACCATGCATCAGACCATTATGCATTCCTCATTACCATATGTTGCCTGACAATGCATCAGCCCTTTATGCATTCCTCATTACCATATGTTTCCTGACCATGCATCAGACGTGTATGCATTCCTCATTACCATATGTTGCCTGACCATGCCTCAGACCTGCATGCATTCCTCATTACCATATGTTGCCTGACCATGCATCAGACTTTTATGCATTCCTCATTACCATATGTTGCCTGACAATGCATCAGCCCTTTATGCATTCCTCATTACCATATGTTGCCTGACCATGCATCAGACCATTATGCATTCCTCATTACCATATGTTGCCTGACAATGCATCAGCCCTTTATGCATTCCTCATACCATATGTTCCCTGACCATGCATCAGACCTTCTTTGTAAACACCCTACCCCACACACATTCCAAGTGCCTGATGTCTTTTTAGACCTTCTCTCCTAGCTTCACCTTACTCACTGCTTGTGTACACCATATGACTGAGGCATGCCCTGCTTTCATAGTGCATAGTTACGTCATAGACCATAGTAATTTATTATAACGTTATTATCTCTTCTCCACAAACCTTCATTAGACAGTTTCTCGTAGGCTAATTGCATTTTGGGGAGTGCGGCTGAGTTCACGATAGGCCTACCTGTCATGCTGCATGGAACGCTTGTCATATCCTAAACGCAACCCCAAGTACATACTTTCAGTACCAAAACCTGTAGCTAGTGAGGTCATACGG
Source organism: Ambystoma mexicanum (assembly GCF_040938575.1). Taxonomy (NCBI): domain Eukaryota; kingdom Metazoa; phylum Chordata; class Amphibia; order Caudata; family Ambystomatidae; genus Ambystoma; species Ambystoma mexicanum. Next base: position 1,414,900,024 of record NC_090934.1, on the reverse strand, counting down.
GATGTCATTGATGATGCCATTTGTGATGTCATCTGTAATGTCACGTGCAGCGGCGTTGCTAGAGGTGGACTGGGAGGGCTATAGTTCTGGGTCTTTTGGTTGTAGCCCCAGATAGAAGCTCAGGGGACACAATGAAAAGGCCAGCTAGCCCCCAGTCCCGACATTATCATAGCCCCAGAACTTTTCCAGAGCTAGCAACACCCCTGGTCATGTGTGTAGGTATGAGCAGTGCATGGTGGGGGCGTGAGTTATGGTTGCGCAGCTCACCATAGCTAGTGATTTTCTATGGTTTTAGATGTTGCATTGCACCCATAATGCCCCTGCAATGAAACTAACTTTGTTCCCTGCACTTGCATGATGAATAGACACGCACACATACATGTGACGATAGGTATATTACAGTTCTAGCATATTTATGTTTCCTTCTTCTTGTCATACTGGCACATTGTTATTTTTGCTTAAAGTTACAGGGCTTGTCCAATGTCTGAGACGCTGTTCAGATTCTAAAATATTAGAAATCTAAGATATTAGCTCAGTGAGCACAAGTCATATATGCAAATACATGTGTACTATATACAACCTGTGCCCCAGGGGTTCAAACAAACGCAGGTTTAAAGTTGAGTATTTAGGCGAAATTGTGGCGTGATATGTGTTATAGATTCGCTTATAGGGTTCCGAATCAGGAAGGTTGTGGCGCAAGTAAGCCGGTGCTGTATCAAAGAGAGCATATTAGGAAACGGCAGAATCTTCTTTGAATTTTTCCCTAAAATTGTCCGCTTTATGCCATTTACATGGCGTCCAACATACCCAGGGGGAAGAAACAAGCGACATGTTGCGAAGAGCCACACTGATCGCCCAGTAGGGCTGCGCGAAGTGTGCAATTATAACTTGTGGACGGCAATTCTGCGCAGTCACACTTATTATGTTTGCCTGGGCTAGAAGGCAATCTAATTCCTGCACATATATTAGCTGCGTAGAAAGCTTTTTTCGCTTCCCCGACATATGCATATAATTTCCCAGTAGGGTCGAATCCCCCGTTACTTTCCTGACAGCGCCTCCGATTCCCTGGGCCGCAATCGACTGCATTAAGTTCCTGTATGTTGCAAACATTGTCAAAACACTGACAAAGGCCGGTGGCATTTTAACAATATGTATTAAATACTCTGAGATGCGCTTGCCACGGGTTGGACAATGAGCAAGTCTGACACCATTTCTCGAAGGTAATTTTTCTAGGTATTGGCCCACATCATGTAAAACAGTCTGATTTGTATTATTGTGCTCTTGCATAGCGTGATTTATGCACAACACGAAGTAGTATGTATTAGCACCCGAAGCGGGCGGAGCAGCCAATCCGTTTCCTTGGATCACGGGCTGAAACTGCCAATCGCAGCAGGCGTTCCATGGAACCTGGAGGCACCACCCACAATGTACTATTCCCCAGTATAGCTAGGTTACCAGGACCGGTTGAGCTGGAGCCTGCAGGTTTGTGGAGTCCCTGCCCCAGAGTGCCCTTCTGCACACCCCGGTAGCGTCCTTATTGCTGTTCTGGGGGGGTCACAGATTGCCCAACAGCAAAAGCTTATGATTCTTGCCAGCAACTACGCCTACCCTTACGCCATCGCATTTGCACTGTGACCATACTAAGGAACACGATTCTGAAGGAAATCAGGATGAGGGAAGACCACCGAAGCTTCCGGAAACGGCTAAAAACCTGGCTCCACAACTCGCTGGGATAAAACCGATCAACACGTACTACACAACGATCGACCTTACCGGGAGGCCACTTCAATCCCGTACAATACCCAAACCACACCCAGAATCCGGATGCCTATGCAGAGGTGAACACCGTAAAAAAAAAACCAATAATATAACTGAACAATATTCAGAGACCACCCCAAACCTACTAACCATTTCCTGTTCTCTATCACCCTCTGCCACCACACACCTACCACACACTCCCAGGTGACTACCGCAACACCCACACCGCACATTACTCTCAAACCTGTTTACAAGCCCAAATAGCCTCCAACACCCAACAACACAATCACCTCACCATATGCACAGTTGCATTTTGTGCAAGCTCTTTTGTAATATAGAAAGGTGTGGAGCACAGAAAAATACGTGGCATTTGGGCACTGTGCTGTGCTGGTTCTTGAACCCGACACTTTTCTACAGGGGGGCCCGCACAGACTTAACTCAGGGGAATGTCAACATGACCCTGCACCCAGCGCAAACATTAACTGCTTTATTGCAACAAAATAATAAAATAGTCCACTTTAAACATATTCAACAATTTTATCTGAGTGGTTGTGTCCCCCTGAGGAGTGTTTTAACCAAAGTAAAGAAGTGCTTTGGTTTGAAATAATGGCAAGCACAACACCAACATAAGTCCCAGAACATAGGTTTCAGTGCAGGGACTGTCCAGCAGAGGGAGACTGTCCCAAACTTGATGCCAGTCTTGCAGTTTTGTAGATTTAGCTGGACCATGATATCTGTTAGGGGATGGAAGGCACACACAAATCACTAGATTGGTGTGTGGCAGGGGCGTTGCTAGGGGGGTAGAGGAGGCTATAGCCCCACGTCATATGGTTGTAACCGCGGATAGAAGCTCAGGGGCTACAACCAAAAGGCGAGCTAGCCCCGCGTCCCGTCAGTCCCGACATTAGCGTAGCCCCAGATCTTTGCCAGACCTAGCAACACCCCTGCACTACGTTGCAACAAGGTGATTATGTTCTTAGTAACAACTGATACCCCAACTTTGATAACATTTTAAAACACAGAGGCCCGTATGTTAAAACTCTGGGGACGAACTTTAAGGTCAGAGAGTCAAGGTCTTCTATAAGCAGCAAAGCGTAGGCTCCATTACATTGCAATGTCCTTTTGGTTGGAAATACTGGCCAGGTCTTTCTGAATACCTCAATAGACCACTTTATTCCTCTTCTTTTGGAGCTTACCACCCCCTTGGCTAGGTGCCGATGCCAGGCAGTTCATGCCATCCATGTAGGCTATAGGTCATATAAATGAGGGCACTCACTCTCACAATGAGTGCATTCAGTTATCTTTCCAGAAGAAGATCTGTTTAAAAAAAAATGATAGCAAGAAAAGCACTTATGCTGATAGTTGACAAGGTGGAGATATCAACACTTGTTTACTGAAATTGCCTTTTTTGCAGAGTCACAAAGATGTTGTTTTGAGGTCTCCAGTCTATCTAAAATGTGTCCATCCGACTGGTAGGAGCCCTAAAGAAATGTCACTATGTGTGCAGTTATAGGAGAGCCTTGACCTGGGTTACCAGTGGTGAGGGAATTAAATGATAACGCCAGAGGGGGGCGGTCCAACATGCTAAGTGTGGGCCTTTCCTGAGGGATACGGGCTCTTATAAGCTGGCACATCCTTCTTACAATTACTCTATCACTTGTAGCACCCCGGGGTCACACCAAGGGTACTAAAGGGCATTTTGTAGGGAAAGCATTATAAGCATATGTATATATCACCTACCCACTGGCCTTCCCACTCTCTTCCATCCTTCCATCTCATTTTTGCCGTCTGGAAAACCCAATACCACTGTCAAAAACCTCCTCCTTTCTTCATCGGAGCGTTGACACCAACTTCCTCAGTTAGTGGTGATGCCTGTGACAGAAATGTGGATTATACGCTGTGGTACAGCCTCTCCTGTACCTCTCTACACGGACTCTGCCACTTGGTCACTCTCCTTTTGGCCATCAAAGAGAGGAGGTGGACTGGTCCTAATGGTCAGCAAAAATATACCCCCTCTGTCCACTTGACCTCCCTCTCGCTTCCTTCCGGCACATTGGTAGTCCACTCCTTGCTCCCAATTCTGACTAGTATTACCATCGATCACCCCACTGGAAGGCTTGACCTCTTCTTCCATGACCTTGGTCTTCCAACGGAATACCTCCCCTCTTAGGGTCCTACCATAGTCATAGGGGAGTTTCCCGCTCTGCCCTCAGCAAGGCCCATTGGCTCCGGCATGGTTCTTTTCCAACTTCTCTCTCCCTGACCTCTCTATGAAATCGGTCCACGCACACTCACGGAAATTCTCTGGAACTGATTTTCAGAATCTCTTCTCTCCCATCCTATCTCACCTTCATTGACCTCTCCTCTGATGACCACTTCTTTGTACACTTCACTGTCTCCAGCCCCCAAATACCATTCCCCCATCACCTATCCTAATCACCAACATACATGTTTCCCAGAATCCCTACTGCCAGACCCTAGACCTGATGAACTCCTGCTTTTCTGTCCTCACCACTGTGGATGCCTGCTCCATTGAGGAGAGGTTCCAAGAGGTCTTCAGAGCTATTGCTACCCCCCTTTGACTAAATCTGTCCTGCGTGATCATTCTCCCCCTCTTGCCCATCCTTAAACCTGTATCTCCATAGCCATTTAAAAGCTAAGGTAACATGCACTTACACCTTAGGCACTGGTGGAAGTAAGACCCTCCTTTCCTCTTTATTTACAACAAGGAGGCCATCCTTGCACTCTCCTCAGCCCTTGACTCAGCCACATCCTCCGACTATAACTCCCGCATCGCATCTCTCCACTCTCACCCCTGCAAGCAAGTTGGAAACATCCACGCCGTGCTTGCAATTTCCCAACCTCTCTCCATTCCATCCCACCTCTCGGGTGATAAATTGGCTGGTTTCTTCTCCAGAAGGTCCACGATTCAAGACACCTTAACTGCTGCGCTTTCTCTCCCCCCTCCTCCTGCTTTCAACATTGTGCCCACTCAGCCCTACTCTTCTGCCCTCTCCGTCTTACTACCTAATTCCCTGACTGGACTGACTCCCATCATCTGGTTGGCTAACCCCTCTTGCACCACCCTTAATTCCTCTAAACCTTCAACGGTGAAGGAACTTGCTCCTTTCGCCACCTCTTATGTCCATTTCATTTCTTCCACGCGTCCAGGATCTTCCACGCCTGCTACAATGTAGCCACTTCCGCTTCTAAGAAAACTCACAGCTGATTGTAACAACTCAGTCAACTATCACAATTTGTCTCATTATACCAAGATCCGCGAACGTGAGATCGTCAACTGAATCCCCTCGTATCTGGAGACCTTTGGACATAAGGACCCTCTCCAGTCTGGCTTTCTCAGTTTTCTCCCCACAGAGACAGCCCCCACTCATGTCCCCACTTTCCCACAACTGCCCATCACCATAAACAGTCATCAGTTCTAATCCTTCGCAACCTTTTAGCAGCCTTCCATATGGTTAACTAGTCTTTGCGTCTCTCCAATCTTGCCCACCTTGGATTTCAGGATGCTGTCATTATATGGATTGACTAATGACTGTCTAGTCACCCTTTCTTCATCTGATGGAATTCAGTGAAATCTTTAAGACACTCAACTTCCCATTAGGGCCCCCCAAAGGTCGGCCCATGGACCCCTCTTCTTCATTCTCTACATCTCCTCACTGGTCAAATGCATTTGTTCTTTCGGCTATTCCTACCATCTCTTCGCCAATGACACGCATATCTTTTTCTTATTCCCCCTTTTCTCCATGGAACTTTCCAGAAAACCTCTCTGACTGTTTGGCTGCTATATTGCACTCGATTGCACTTTGCTCGCTCATGTTGAACTCTTCAAACAACCAAGTCATCTATCACCTGACATCTCCAGCCCCTCCCCCTCTCCTCTGCCAGCTATAACCTCAATCACATCTGCAAGATCCGACCTCCCCTGACCATCCTCGCCTGACCATCCTATCCATCAAAGCATTTATATCCACCGTTGTCCTCAGCCGAGTGGACTGCTCCAGAATGCTGGTGGGCTTTCCCTCTACTCCTTCACCGCTTTGGACAAGGTCATCACATTTGCTGTCCGCATCCTGTTCCTTCTACCCACATTTTGCTCACACCTCGCCCCAATGACTGCAACTGGGGTGTAGCGGAACAGCACCCTTTTCACATGTCTTCTCTTGATCTTTAAATCCATCCATGGTCTGGAACTATCTAGCCTCTGTTCCTCTATCTTCCATGACTCTCCCACCCTGCGGATGGCAGCTGTCCTCAACCTCTTTGTAACTCACCCTCAACCTCCCTCCCTGTGCTCCCTTACACTCCTTCTCACTTTTTGCCCCACAGAATTGGAACTCCCCACCAATTGACATGAAAGCCATCTCCAGACTGGATGCCTTCAGGATGGCCCTAAAAAGACTCATCTTTGCTCATCGGGGGCACAACCCACTACCCGTAGCACTCTCCCATTCCTGCCCCTCCCCTATGCTCACCCATCTGTAAATATTCAAAAGTCATAGTGTTAATACTGAATATACAATTGTCAGTGTCACCTGATGTCCCTTGGTTATTTTCGCCTCCTTCCCTACCACAACTCACTACTACTGGTTATTATATTCAATCAGGCTCCGCCTTTCATCATTATAAGGCATCCACTGAGGGGCAAATACAGTAATTACAATATATCATCCCAGAGGAGGTATGATAGGATAGGTTATTAATAACGCGCTTTCTACCCCGAGGTTGCTAAGGGCAGACCCGGGTATCGAACCTGTGTTGCTCCATGTCATGTTGAACCCAGGCGAGCACGTTGCCCCTGAGCTATCCTCCAGAGACAATGAAAGAGTCGGAGTATCTTTCACTCTAGCAAGTATAATACATATACCAGCATTGGAAAGATACCGTAAGCATGCTTTACCCTTTGCACCCTGTCATGTATTCACAGCAACCTGGCGAAGGGCCCCTGCCTGAAGCAAATGCAACAGGCAGAAAAAACATCCAGTTGGCGGACATCCATCTGGACCAACTTTGAGAAGCTTTGCAGCAGAGGCCAAGCAAAATGCCAGCCATACAGCAGGCACGAAGGCCAGGAGCAGGAATACTTGGATGGGATGTCCTGCCTGCCCCTTTAAAGTGCTACAAAGCTACCTGGGAAACCGTCCAAATTTCATCCTGGTCTCAGTGATATCGAGCACAGAAACTTGTTAGTTAGAGGATCTAAAACCTGCAAAGTGAAGAACTTAAAGGACGAATGGTATCTTTGTACAAGCCATTGGATATTGATGTTGAGTGCAATCTTCCACTGTCAAAACCAGCTACTCTGTCACTTACAAAACAACCTAATTAACACCTTTCTGCCGTGCATTGCAAAAGAGATTCGCTATTCTTTTCTTCAGGGTAGCAACAATTATGATGAATTCCAGAATTGACTGAGAAAGGTAGGCCAATGTGTTCTTCTAGACTAGGCAGAGACTGTATTATAAAACATATGGCCCATATTGAAGTCATTTGAGCACATACATATCAAGAAACTACATAGTGCATTGTTCTATTTGAATCAGTGTTTTCAAAAAAGGTTTGCCAACACGTGTTTCAAGTCTCTTGCCTCTTCCTCAGGACTGCACAATTTAAGTGATGTCAGTATCGGTGACCCATACACACTTCAAATCAATAACTGATGAACCCATATGCATGCATCGTTGTAGGCCGAACCCCGACCCTCACCTGAAATGATTTGTCTCACAACATTGTGTCAAGTGTTGGCAATAAAAGGCTGTAGGATTTTATTGTACAGATATGGTTATGCAGATAAACAAATAATCACATATCATAATAATATCATACTTTTGGGCACCGGGTCCTGAGGTTACCCCCTCTGGCCCGTGCTGCCTTCTCATGTCCCACGACTCGTTGTGGACACCGTACACCCTGTACTTCTTTTCCTTTGTTCTTCTCCCTAATTTGTAGGGTGGGAGGGTTTTGTGCTAAAGAAGCAAAGTGTGGAAGACGCTGAGTGAACAGCGAACCTCCTGTCAGTTTGGGTCCCCATTCAGGGTCCACAAACAGATTGTGTTTTCTTAGAGCATGCAGCTCTTATTTATAAGACCCAGGGAAGCCAGGGTCTTTGATGTGTATAGTAGTGGGGGCTGTGCGCCAGCCCCCGGCCGGTTAGCCAACATGTCTGGCCCCCTGAGGAGGGGGCAGGTCTTTGAACCTGGTCCCTGTGTGCCTGTTCGTTTTCCGTAGGTGCTTAGCACCTTGTTGTTTGGAGGAAGGGTGAGGTGCTTGTTCACACCTCACCCTTCCTCGGCTTTGTGTGACAGAGACTGAGTGTCTCTGCGCTTGTGGGGGAGAGGAGCAGGCGTGGGGGCTGGAGCTGCCCCTCTCCTGGCCTGCCGGATGGTAACATCATTTACTCTGCCTCACCTTTTGATATTGATATTGATATTTTATTTCTATTGCGCTCCTACACAAGTGTTTCTTGGGCGGCCTTGGGCGGCCCTGCGGCATTGCCCATCATAGAAGGAACAGACTTTACTTGTTAGTAATGTAATCCAATTCACTTCTAGAGAGTGCACTGCTGGGTGCACATGTGTACACTATGCCCCATACAGCACATTGCTTATGCAATACTTCCTAGCACAGATATCTTCATGACTCCTCTTCTAATTTATTGTATGCCTTGATGTTCTTTATTCTTTTCTTTAATTGCCTAAGTATTTTCTTGATGGGTTTCACTGTTACGATGCTCAGAAATCCCGTGTGCACAATCATTTGCACACGTGCATCTTGAAGGTGTGATCCAACCTCCATCTCCACTCTTAAAGTGTGTTCAGGCTGAACCGGCGTGTGTGGAAATGTAAAGAAACATGTCCCTATATTTATCTCTCTTCTTCGGGGCTCGTGAGGTGCCATTACTTACCTGATGACATCACAGGAAATGCTTTCACATAACCTTTGACCTTGATGGTATTAAGTACACAAAAGATTATTTTGGATCCAAATCAAAGGTTAAATAGAGCCCTTCATTGATATGCCATGGGCATAATCATGATATGCAAGCAACTAACCCAGCAGAACCATAGTAGGTGACGGCGGGCACCGCCTCAATATGCCAGTGCCACCTACTAAGGTTAGGTACTGACATCTTATGACAGCCATACCCTTGCATGCCCTTTATATAGTTATCCTATGGCAGCCATACCCTTGCATGCCCTTTATATAGTTATCCTATGGCAGGCACACCCTATCATGCCTGAGTACTACATCTTATGACAGCCATACCCTTGCATGCCCTTTATATAGTTATCCTATGGCAGGCACACCCTATCATGCCTGAGTACTACATCTTATGACAGCCATACCCTTGCATGCCCTTTATATAGTTATCCTATGGCAGGCACACCCTATCATGCCTGAGTACTACATCTTATGACAGCCATACCCTTGCATGCCCTTTATATAGTTATCCTATGGCAGGCACACCCTATCATGCCTGAGTACTACATCTTATGACAGCCATACCCTTGCATGCCCTTTATATAGTTATCCTATGGCAGGCACACCCTATCATGCCTGAGTACTACATCTTATGACAGCCATACCCTTGCATGCCCTTTATATAGTTATCCTATGGCAGGCACACCCTATCATGCCTGAGTACTACATCTTATGACAGCCATACCCTTGCATGCCCTTTATATAGTTATCCTATGGCAGGCACACCCTATCATGCCTGAGTACTACATCTTATGACAGCCATACCCTTGCATGCCCTTTATATAGTTATCCTATGGCAGGCACACCCTATCATGCCTGAGTACTACATCTTATGACAGCCATACCCTTGCATGCCCTTTATATAGTTATCCTATGGCAGGCACACCCTATCATGCCTGAGTACTACATCTTATGACAGCCATACCCTTGCATGCCCTTTATATAGTTATCCTATGGCAGGCACACCCTATCATGCCTGAGTACTACATCTTATGACAGCCATACCCTTGCATGCCCTTGATATAGTCATCCTATGGCAGGCACACCCTATCATGCCTGAGTACTACATCTTATGACAGCCATACCCTTGCATGCCCTTTATATAGTTATCCTATGGCAGGCACACCCTATCATGCCTGAGTACTACATCTTATGCCAAGTGTGTTTACTTTGCACAGCTCCTCGGGCCCCTCTTATCTCATCTCATAGGAGATGTGGGCATGTAATTCCTCAGTCAAGCATGGCACCACAAACCTCATGTCTTGCTATAATGCGCTACATCTAAGCACTGTACTAATAGGTGTCACTGGTCAATTATTGTCATGGTGCAGGCACCCAAAAACCTGAAACTGGTGGGGCCATACCAAACTTTGGCCCCCTTGGGGGCTTATCAGGCCCCAGCCAGGCTCACCTGGACTCAGTCCTGGTGCCACTGGCGCCAGGCTCATGGTGGTGTTAGTTACATGGTCCATTAACTTGGCTCTGAGAGTCTGAGCCATTCAGTTCAGGGTGTGGCCTGGAACTACTTTACCTAAGAGAAGGGATACGGAGAAGAGGTCTATTTTCTTGGGACTACTTACAAGGCTATTTAAACCGCACCCAACAATCTGAACACGCTTCGCTTTATTCTGCACTCCTGCAGCGTAACGCTCACTGTGTCAGATCAGTTCTTGCTTCCTTCTGCCACGCCCGCCCAGAGTCTTCCATCCATCGGCAGCTGCGAACAGAGAATAACAGGAGTTATTTAAGCATCGAAGGCCTTACCTGCAGTATATCCCGAGCTCATCTCCTGCTTTCCCACGGACCGCCGCATCTGCTGAACAGAACAAAAAGCATCCTCTCGGGTAGCTACTCACCTGATCGGTCCGCTCCAGGAACTTCACTCAGCAGCGCGCTGCAGCTCGACACCGCCATACGGATCTTCTATTCTTCTTCCTGGACTCGTGCCGTACCTGTTGAACAGAAAAGGACAAAAAGGTTAGTCGCACGTAGCAAAGGAAAGCTACAGAGGCGAACATGCGCGCTCAGCACAGCGCTATACTTACCGGCAGGAACCCTGAGCATCATTGTCAGGAGGGTCATCCATCATTCGAAGGTCGCATAACGCCACACCTGTAAGACAATAACGGACATTAGTTATCTTGAACAGAAAGACTTAAAGACAGTCATTCCAAGCAGTTATTGGAATAGAGACTTACATGCTTATTCCCGGGCCTTCTACTTCAGCAAAATCCTTCGGATCAGTGACGTAACTCGATCCAGGAAAGACTGTGAACCGCGCCCCTGCCTTAGTGTGCAGGACGGAGAGCTCGCCCATTAAAAAGCAGAGGTGAGCCAGAAGAAGTGAAGGATAGACCGGAAGGAGGTGAAACCACTGACTAACTCCCTTCAGTAGCTAATATCTTGTTTCGACTTGCAGGCTAACATCTCCTGAAACACGGACTAAGGGGAGACGCAAGCTAGCATCTCCAGCCAAGCAGAGCAGCATGAGGACAGACAACACCCTACGCTCACGAGCACGCTCCCGTGGAGACCAGGTGAGCGTGACAATTATATAATGATATTCAATTTATCTTCCTTGGAATGATGAAGGATTGAGGGATGACTGCAGACAGTACACATACCAGTGATGGTAGTGCTTAGCAGACTGTGCACATAACACTGATGGCAGTGCTTAGCAGACTGTGCACATACCACTGATTCAAGCGCATAGCAGATTGTGCACATACCACTGATGCCATGCCAGCGCTTAGCAGACTGTGCCCATACCACTGATGCCAGCGCTTAGCAGACAGTGCACATACCACTGATGCCAGGGCTTAGCAGATGGTGGACATACTAATACCACTGATGCCAGCACTTAGCAGACAGTGCACATACCACTGATGCCAGCGCTTAGCAGATGGTGCATATACCACTGATCCCAGCACTTGGCAGATTGTGCACATACCACTGATGCCAGTGCTTAGCAGACAGTGCGCATAACACTGATGGCAGTGCTTAGCAGACAGTGTAAATACCACTGATGCCAGTGCTTAGCAGACAGTGCACATACCACTGATGCCAGTGCTTAGCAGACTGTGCACATAACACTGATGGCAGTGCTTAGCAGACTGTGCACATACCACTGATTCAAGCGCTTACCAGACGGTGCACATACCACTAATGCCATGCCAGCGCTTAGCAGACTGTGCCCATACCACTGATGCCAGCGCTCAGCTGACATTGCACATACCACAGATGCCAGCGCTTAGCAGACAGTGTGCATACAACTAATGCCAGCCCTTAGCAGACGGTGCACCTACCACTAATGCAAGTGCTTAGCAGACAGTACGCATACCACTGATGCCAGCACTTAGCAGACAGTACGCATACCACTGATGCCAGCACTTAGCAGACTGTGCACATACCACTGATGCCAGTGCTTAGCAGACTGTGCACATACCACTGATGCCAGTGCTTAGCAGACTGTGCCCATACCACTGATGCCAGCGCTCAGCTGACAGTGCACATACCACTGATGCCAGTGCTTAGCAGACAGTGCGCATAACACTGATGGCAGTGCTTAGCAGACAGTGTAAATACCACTGATGCCAGTGCTTAGCAGACAGTGCACATACCACTGATGCCAGTGCTTAGCAGACTGTGCACATAACACTGATGGCAGTGCTTAGCAGACTGTGCACATACCACTGATTTAAGCGCTTACCAGACGGTGCACATACCACTAATGCCATGCCAGCGCTTAGCAGACTGTGCCCATACCACTGATGCCAGCGCTCAGCTGACATTGCACATACCACGGATGCCAGCGCTTAGCAGACAGTGTGCATACAACTGATGCCAGCCCTTAGCAGACGGTGCACCTACCACTAATGCAAGTGCTTAGCAGACAGTACGCATACCACTGATGCCAGCACTTAGCAGACTGTGCACATACCACTGATGCCAGTGCTTAGCAGACTGTGCACATACCACTGATGCCAGCGCTTAGCAGACTGTGCCCATACCACTGATGCCAGCGCTCAGCTGACAGTGCACATACCACTGATGCCCGTGTTTTGCAGATGGTGCACATACCACTGATGCCAGTGCTTAGCAGACGGTGCACCTACCACTAATTAAAGTGCTTAGTAGACAGTGTGCATACCACTGATGCCATTGCTTAGCAGACGGTGCACATACCACTGATGCCAGTTCTTAGCAGACAGTACGCATACCACTGATGCCAGCACTTAGCAGACTGTGCACATACCACTGATGCCAGCACTTAGCAGACGGTTCACATACCACTGATGTGGTGCACAGCAGACTGTGCACATACCACTGATGCCAGCACTTAGCAGACAGTGCACATACCACTGATACAAGGGCTTATGTGACGGTGCAGAGCTTATACCACTGATGCCAGCGCTTAGCTCTCTTAACTGTCTCACATACTGGTGTGGGAAGCTGGGCTGCTTCCTGAAGGGCTGTTTTTATAGGTGGCATAGTTCTTAATTAATTAATAAACTTTTATAACACGCTTAATACAGGAGACCGGTCTCCAAGCGCGAGACCAGGAGTTGAACATGTGGTGCTCTGTGTTGTCTTGCTTCCAAGACAAGTGAGTTGTTCCTGAGCTATATTCACTGGCCCCTAAATGTAGTATTGTTATTGATCATGTAGTGAACGGAGGATAGCACCGGGGCAACGCACTGGTCTTGGAATCAAGACCACGCAGAGCAACAGAGATTCGAGTCCCTGATCCCTGCTTAGAAACCGAACTCAGGTATAAAATAACAATTAAATGAAGAAAAGCATGTATAATTCCTCTTATAAATATTTTTTAATTTTCTAGAACCAGCACATTTGCTAGATTAATATTCCATGCCAGAAATCTCAAGTTGCACCCCCACCCCACACCCTCAGTTGTGGCTTGACACGCCCATGTTCTTTCTTTGCATTCTGGTACTTGAAATTCATTTTTCTATATTATAAAGGCACAACTACAAGTGCTAGAATGCAAAAAAAGAATAAAGTCAAGGACAATAGGAGAGGCCTTTGTCAATACCATAAGAAGCATGTTGCTAATTCCTGTACATAAAGGGTGCTGTAATTGCTGCATAGCATTAAACTAAACTATTCAAAGAAAGGTGACACCCCCCACCATCATGTTTAAACAAAGGCAGCACTATGGCTGTAATCCCCAGCCCTAAATTTTCAGTGTACTCCATATTCAAGAAGTGTGCTAATGTGAGTTTCCTTGAAAGTACAGATTTTAAACGAGGCAGCACGCAATGGCATGTAACGGTTCACACAATGCATGTGCTCATGGATTGTGGAGACCGCTGTGTTCGGCCTCCATTGAAGCGAATTCGGTTCCATGTGTTAAAATTGTGGCAGAAATGGCTGTGGACAGAAAATATCACGACAAATAGGCTGTGGTTTTGCCACTGCCATCCATGTAAACCCGGCTCCCCTTAAATGGTATAATGGGGTACACCTTTACCTGCTCAAACCACAGACTTTTTGCAGCGATTTTTTGTACAGGTGACATTTTTCCCACGATTTTATCACTGCATACCGCAAATTCTACATGTCTAATTGCTGGTAGTACCTCTTTTAATAGGGATAGCAGAGGCACTGACAGGGTTACCAAGAAGGATGCCAGGAGCAGTATATGCTGGCTACCCCAAATGGCGCTCATGGATCAGCTTAATGTGAACACTTTCATGCTTGCAGCAAGACTTGGCCAGCAAGGAGATGGGTCTAGTAGTCGGGCAAGTAGCAAGTGCTCACAGCGTCTCCCTGCTCTGCCTCGCTCACAACAGAAGCAAACTGGCAGGGCTGTACACGGCCACCCTGTGAGGTCTCAATTATTCTTTCAGCACCTCTTAACAGCAGACCATTCTCAACAGGAAGGCGCTAGTGGTGGGAACAGAACTGGCAGACACTATTGCGGTGCCACTTTTAGTCTTAGAATTGTACACGGTTTCAATAAACTATTTAAGTTCCAGATTCGGGTGATTGGAAATTATGGGGGTACATAACAAGCTTCAAGCAGTGGGAAACAATGGCTCATGCATTTTGTTTCACGTTGAGTCTATAGAAGTGTTTACAAGTTCTCACTTCTTTGCATACTGGAGCTTGTACTCTTCCAGGAAGGATGGGGAAAAGAAAGCTACAAGCTCTTTAGATCAGGGTTGTCCAACTCCAGGCATCGAAGGCTGGAATCCTGACGGGTTTGCAGGATATCCCTCATTAATACTCATAGGAAAAAATTGCAAACATTTAGAATCATTGTAATCAAATTTCTCTCATGAATATTAATGAGGGCAATCCTGAAAATCTAACTTTTTTTCTGGCCCCTGAAGCCTGGAGTTGGACAATCCTGCCCTAGATGAACATGGGTCTACAATGATATATATAGATATTTATATTGTCAGGTTGGTTATTTATGTGTGCAAAAGAAGGTCTGGGAGTCACACTACCAGCACGAACACAGCCACTGAGGTGGCTGGGCCCCGGGAGAGTCTCTACCACACTTTAGCTGCAGTGAGCTATCGTGTGGTAGATACGAATGGCTATTTCTCCTCTGTGAAAAGCTAGCCATTTCTATATCAGTCTTTCAGTCTCTGTCCCACCCAAAGGCAGTCCAGCACCAAAATGCTATGGCAAATCTCTTCTAAACAAGAGTACCAACAGCAACCCCATACAGCTCCACCCTACTGATGAGGTCTGACTAGGCCAAAAACACGTGTCTGGGGTTGCTGTTGATACTCTTGTTCAGAGGAAACTTGCCAAGCATTTTGGTACTGGACTGCCCATAGGCAGGGCAAAGACTGATATGCAGATGGACATTTCTCCTCTGTGAAAGGGACAGTGAGCTAAAGACCTGCTTGAGACTCTCTCGGGGGTCATCCACCGAAGGACAGGTCAATGGGCTGTGTTTGTGCTGGTAGAGGGACTCCCAGAGCCCCCCTTGTTTTGGTTGTTTATATGACTTGTGTTCTTTCAAGTCACCTCTTTAAAACAGAGTATTTGTACCCAAATGAGCTGGGTAAATATGTGGATAGGGACCTACATTTCAGAGTACTGGCTTCACAATGCAACCTAAGTGTGTGATCCTGAGAAAAGCATTTAATCTCACTGTGTTTCTAACCGTGTTTAAGTTCACAGTGTACGCAATTCCAAAAAAGCTTCACTTGTGGTTTATTAGAAGTGTTGCTCAATCTACATCAATCATGACCACTCATATTCACAATACAAAGTAGCACTTGCTTCCAAATGTGTATTTTGCACCGAGGATCTTTGTTACTTTCCTTGGAACACTTTCCTCAATATTTTAAGCTGAAAGTGACCCTGCTGACATACCGAGGCTACTTGGGCCGTCAGTGAGAGATCAGCTGACATAATCACTCCGAGATTTGGTACCTTAGAGGAAGGCATGGGAAGAAGACCAAGAGAAGAAGGCCAGAAAGAAGCAATCCACAGTGAAGGATCAGGAGGGGAACCCACCACCAGCACCTCAGTCTTGTCCCCATTTAATTTCAGCCAGTTATGGCCCATCCACTCACCAACGGCAGTCAGGCACTTATTGAGGCACGCAGACACCCCAGCTGGATCAAGATCTAAACGGACATCAGTTGGAGAGGGAATCCCTCAAGGTATTGGTAGGGACCTGGCAGCCGGATTGTAGGCCGGTGGAACTTTTGTGGCACCCGTTAGGGGCTGGAGGGGGGTCGGTAGTCTTTGAGGCGGTGAGGGATACATGGAGGAAGTATGGGGGGTAGAGGGGTGAGGGAACGCTATGAGGGTAGTCTCCCATGGGGGGCCGATCAGAAATTGCGTCAGGCGATAGGGAGAGTGGGGATTCGGAGGTTGATGGAGAAAGGATGTGAGAAGGTGGGGGATCTTTTTGAAGGCAGGAAGCTTCTCACCTGTGAGGAGTGGTGTGAGAAGTTTGATTTGCGGAGGGGGGGTTTTCTGGCATATGGGGCGGTGGTCCGTAGGATGGCGGAATTGTGGGAGGGGATTCCTGAGGAGCCGGAACCATGTCCGGTTCTTTGAGTGTTACTTAGTCGGATGGGGGGTAGGGCACGCATTTCACGCATTTATAAGGCGCTTGGGGAAGGGGCGGCAGAGGGGGAATTGAAGGCCAACGAAAAATGGGAGGCAGATATGGGACGCTCTTTATCAGATACAGAATGGGAGGCAGATATGGGACGCTCTATATCAGATACAGAATGGGAGCAGGTCTAGGACCTGGTCCGGAAGACTTCGAGGAATGCCGCTTCCAATTAGTTCAGTTTAATATTTTGCATAGGACATATATTACCCCAATAGCACTCCGGTCAATGAATGCGGAAAGGTCAGACGAATGTCCTAGATGTGGTTCGGAACGAGTGGGGTTCTGGCATATGGTATGGGAATGTGAGGTAATAGTGGAATATTGGAATAACATTCTAAATGAGGTGAATGAGGTGCTGGGGACCAGTTGGGAAAGAAGCCCAGAGATTTGTTTGTGGGGGAAGTTACCAGGGGAAAAACGAAATAAGTTGTGAAATAGGCTGGGCCCGTTCTTACTCATATTGGCAAAGAGCCGTATGGCGATAGCATGGAAATTGCCGCAGGGCCCGGTCATCAACTTATGGCGGAAGGACGTACGGAGATGGGGCTTAGCGGAATTAATGGTGCTGCAGAATGTAGAGGCAGAGGTTGATGGGGAGGTGGTAACAGTTCACTGGTCTCAACTGCTAAATGATCTGTCAAGGGACAATGACCTACGCCCGCCATGAAATTGCCGGTATTAGAGAGAGAGTATGAGGGAGTTGTGAGAAGGGGAGAATAGGGGGATATTATATGGAGATGGGCCTAGTGAAATCTCAGCGAACAATGACTACAGAAGACTGTGTGCGGTCATTATTGGGGAGTGAAGGACTCAGGGGGGTATTGGGGTAGGGGGAGGTGAGGTAATGAGGGGTTGGACGGAAGGGGAATTAGTTGAATAGTTTGATTAAAGTTTGTTAATGGAGATGGGGAGATTGCTGTGGGGGGGTGGTGGGAAGTTTGTGAGAACTATTTTGCCAAAATGTCAATAAAGAGAGTTTAAAAAAAAAGATCTAAATGGACCACCAGCTGGTTATCGTCTGTGTACGACTAGCACCGGATACCGAGCGAGCGAATGAGACGGACCAGCAAAAAGATGTAAATATTGAAAAGAATAGAGGACAACGCTGATCCCTGAGCTAAGGTGAAGGCTTAGAAAAGAAAGGTGGCAGGGAAAGAATTTGAGATTTGTCGGCCAAGAAGGAGCCAAACCAGGTCAATGCCTGACCCGAGACACCGATCTGGGCCAGGCGTGTGAGCAGGATGGTGTGATCGACGGGTCGAACGCCGCTGAAAGATCAAGATGGAGAGTGAACTCATTACATTTTTAAGATATCATGAGAGTATTTTCCCCAGAGGCGATGCTAGGCTACGGGGGACGGGGCAGGTGAGGTGGCTGTAGCCTTGATGTTTTGGTTTTCACCCCGGAAAGAACCTCAGGGGCTACAACCAAAAGGCTAGCTTGCCCTGTAGCCCGACATTAGCATTGCCCTAGATCTTTTCCACACCTAGCAACACCCCTGATTTTCCCCACTCTTTGTGGCCTCTGCCACCCCAACCGTCTCACTTTCCACACCTAGCAACACCCCTGATTTTCCCCACTCTTTGTGGCCTTTGCCACCCCAACCGTCTCACTTTCCACACCTAGCAACACCCCTGATTTTCCCCACTCTTTGTGGCCTTTGCCACCACCAAACGTCTCACCCGAAATTACCCATTGAGAACCGGGAAATGTTCAGAAATGCCAATAAGTCAGCTGAAAGGCAGCTACGGCTGGGCGACTCAGCCACAGCCCAAAAAGCAGTGCCGGGCATGGGACAGGCTCTGCCCCCTCTTCTGTCAGCAGTGATGCCAATTTCTCCCAATTTCTCCATCACTTGTACTGCAATGACCCGAAAGTTTTAGACAAGAGAGCGTGTGTTGAATGTATCTTTGGCATATCTGGCAATTGTGCATGTAATTTGCATGTGACAGCATGTTATTCAGTGTGCATGTGTTCAGCATGAAAAGTACAGTCGAGCCATAAACTGTAGAGAGTTGCCCTAGTGTCTGATAGACCCATTCCCCCCTTTCCGATGCAACACATAGAATACAACAGAGTCCCGCAAAAGATAATTCCAGCTGTCATATAGTCACTGACGTAGCGGCCATCTCGGCGCCTGAACACAAGGCTCCCCATTATTTCTATAATGTTTTACCACTCTCGTGATTGAATATGCAACTAATTCTGAGTACTATTTGCTTGCAATGTAATGCTCTTTTTATTTTCATGTTTGCACTGACTATGGTCTTCCGAAGGGCCTTCCGCCCCACAGCGCTTCGAAGCCATAACATTAACAACAGGTGCTATAATAATATCCACCAGCATAGCTAGCACTTTCCAAAAAGCTCTGTGCACTTCAAATATACAGAATTCTACTGTACCTTAAGAGTAATGTGTGTGAAAGAAGCCCCTGGGAATCGGAAATACAAAAAAAATAACAAAAAAAGGAAGCTGCAGTGTGTTAAATCCTCCTAAACGTGACAATGTTTTCACAATTCTATAAACTACGGGACTATGGCTCCCTTTACAAGAGTTTTTCGATTCACCCTTGAAATAATTAGTCGGATATCAAAGTCCCTGAAGCTCTTTCCACAAAGTTCACGCAGGAGGCACTACTGCATCAAATCTTATATGGTACCATAGTGCCATCTACTGACTATTATTGTTACGGCACCCTTATACAGCTTTACGGTCTTTTAGCAATCCACCACTTTGTGAAGTGATTTTATTTTTCAATGCATATTGTGCTAAAATCCATCTGGGGTTAGAGGACTTTTGGGAGTGCGGTACTCCAAGCTTCAGGAGTGGTTTTCTGGTGAATAGTGAACTGTCAGCCGAGTCCTACAAGTAGCACTTTCGTGAAGGCTGTTGTCAGCATATAGAAGGTGGCAGGAGACTAACCAACGTGGCACGAGTGAGGGGAGGAAGCGGACGAAATCCGGGTCAATCATGTTTTTGGGGTAGAAGATTCTGGTTCTCCCAATGTGTGTTTAAAAAGGGGGGCAATGGCGAGTCTCAGTGGCTGCCCCTCCTTGTGTGCGAAACACCCTGCCCACCTACATGGGTCAACAGTTTGTGGTGTGCACTTTATAATTTCATAAAGTGTGTGCTGGAGGATCCAGCTTCCCAACCATGGCTGCTACCTTCTGGAACACCCTCCCAGCCCAAATCAGGTCAATCAACTCTCATGCAGCCTTCCGCAAGGCCATCAAAACGAGGCTGTTTGCCTGAAAGGCCCCGTCCCAAAGAGCTATGTATCGCATATGTAACCTTCCCATCGCCCATCTACTGTATTGTGGATGGGCTAGCCACACTATGCTATGCATTCACTGTACTATGTAATGTAACCTATGAGCAACTTTCAGCATCTATTCATGGGCCGCTTCCTGTAACCCTCAAGCAAGCCTTCGTAAATTTACTTATAGCGCCTCGATGCCTGTGAGCTGTAGTGCGCTCTACAAATCCCAAAATAAATAAATAAATAAATAAATAAATAAATAAAATATACATAATATTCTTGGGTTCTCATGACAGACTCTGCCAATGCCAGAACAATACAGTGCATCGGTGGCTGCTGGATTAATATTGTGAAGGGGTATACATGTTTTCACTGAATTGGTGAGTGAACCGGAACCAACATGGGATTAAGAATATTTTTAAACAATGTGTGCAAATCTAGGTAAATGGCTAAAGAATTTACAATTGGTTCTGATGGGCTACAAGTGACATTTTGCAATGAAGTGTCTGCTCTCCAAGAGTGCACATGAGCATTTTGCAACACATTTTCATTTTGCCGATACACAAAGAGAAGCCATGAGTTTCTATTCGACCTCTTGCCCAACTTACATGCTGGCTGTGCCCCCAAGCAGATCAGGAGACATGTCAACACAGTAAGCACGTCCTGTCCGCTTTCATGCTGGCTCTGCCCCAAGGAATTTATGGAGCCAGTCTCAATTGGGAATGCCAGAATTGCCATTGTAAAACAACAGTTTCATGTTGCTGGCGCCAAAGCAGATCAAAAACCTTCTGAACATATTGATTTATATCACAAGAGATAATGAGCAAGCATCACAAGTGTGATGGTAGCATTCAAAATGGTGACCCTCATAATGTCACAATGCTACAGGTTGCCTCGCAGAATTTATGTCGACCCACATAATGGCTCATTTTTACCCAACTCAATACATAAAACACAGATGGGCCTACTCATTTTCTTACCTAGAGCATCAAACTTTGATTCACTTATGGCTGGCCCATCACGCATCTGCTCCTCCTTCGAGTGCTATCATGAGCCTTCTTTTAGCTATGTATGCCAGCACTGTAACTGTAAAACACATGTTTATGCTATGTGTGGCCAAAGAAGATAACACAACCTATCAATTCATCATTTAATATAATAAAGGGCATCACAAACGTCAGGTTCATGATGGCGAACCTTACAATAGTACAAAACTGTATGCTGACCCACAGAATTTTTGATGGTGCCCCAGGATGACAGAACAGTGCACGTTGCCCCGATGAGTAGATATAGTCAGGTTGGCCATGCTCATTTTCTTATTTAAAGCATTTAATTTGACGTGGTTCGAGAGAACAGAGATCGCAGTCTGGAAGCCACATGAGCGTGCACATCCCCTGGGCTGTAACTTACATTAAAGCCCTGAGCCGTGTACACGTGCTCCCTCTGCTGACTGCATGGGGACAGGCAGGTGGACACAGAGTGACACGTGGACAAGAAACAGAGGGAAAAGACCAGAAGAAAGTGTGTTGTGTGGAAAGGATGGGTCATGTGGGTCTCCCCATGTAACACATAAGCCACAGCAATGACAACGAGGAAATGGGGTCTCACTGGCGTGTCCACCATGAAAATAGTCATTCGAGTATATTTTTAGATGTTTTGAGGCACGCTATTTTTTTCTCACTATGTTGAAGTAGTTCGCTCTTTTGAGTAGAACTGTTTCAAATTCAAACTGAACAGAATATGCAACCGGTCTGTCACTTTCATGCGCATAAACTCAAATCAGGTCATGAAGCCCATTAACACTATTGGCAGCGCTGTTCATTTTCATGTCATTTGTTCCCAAAGCAGATCTTGAGGCATGTCTCAGCAATATCTGCCAACATTGCCACTATGAGTCACATTTTCATAAAGTCCTTCCCAAAAGTTATACAAGCATTGCCACTGTTGAACACATTTTCATAATGCCCCTTCCCAAAAGTTATACCAACATTGCCACTGTTGAACACATTTTCATGTTCCTAATTTTCAAAAAAACATGAGTTATGTCTCAGGATTATGTGCCTGAACTATCTGTGCGCAAACTACATTTTCATTTTATTTATTTTTATTTCTTTTATTTATTTATATATAGGAGGAACAGTGCTCCTTTGATCACAAAACAATGTACAATAGGTAAGAAAGCAGATTTGACGGGAAACGGCGAGCTTGTTACAATGGGGCAAGTGTGAGGGGCATTCTGGCCAGGTTGTGGAGGGAAGAAAATGCAACAGTTACTGGGACAATGCATGGGTGGCCATACATGGATTCCGACTCAGCGATGTATCCCTCCTGTCGCCACCCACACCGTTCTCTAGTGCCCAGAGCAAATCATACAGTCTATATCCGAAATATAGGCCCACACTGCCCACAGTTTTGCCTCGTGTTGCTCTCATTGCTGATAAAAGGCTGCAAGAGGTGCATTCCTCCACACACGTAAACACGCATGCGCTTGCAAATACGCACAAAACACCTCATTACGAGTTAGTGCGGGTTAAATGCGGCGAAATTACCATATACCACTGGTCCATTTTAGGTGGAATTACAGCAGTGGAATTACAGCAGTGGAATTACAGCAGTGCTAGTTCTGCAGAAAACGCCCCATTGAGTCACATGGACTCCAAAAGAATGGGGATTTACACCACCTCAGCTACTTGTAATCAGGTGGTAAAACCACCGGGTAAGTGGGGATAACGGTAATTCCATTGGGCAGTATTCCGGAAGATTTACCGCCAGAATACGGCCCAACTCGTAATGACCCCATTTTCTTTTTCAACGTATTCTTCCCAATTCCCCCGCAGCACTTTTCCACATCTCCTACAGCTCCCATTAAAACTGGAAGTCCAGCCTCTGAAAGTTAAATTGAAGTCTTCAATCCACCAACATGGCCTCTTGTGGTCCAGCGCTCCTAATCAACACCCGGTGCCTGCAGATACTTTGGCCTCTCCAGACTCTCCTGTGTGACTGCACCCCATCTCTCCGAGTGCCCTTCAGAGGTCAGACTGAGTGCTCCCCTTGGAATAATACGCATAGCACAGGGATGGCCCCTGTATAGCGGAGTTGCAATGTCCCTGTTGACTACAGGCTGCCACAGGTCCAGAAGCCATCTGGAGCAAGGGATTGGCATCACAGTGTGTACCACTAGCTCCTCAGCATTGCAAATAGCAGATCTTATTGTTACATAACATGTGGATTTGTAGAGCGCCCATTAATCTCCAGAGGGGCATCTTGGTGCTATTGACAGAAAATACATTTTTACTGTTACCCAACTTAATGGTACTCATTTTATCAACCTCAGAAAGCTGACAGGCTTAGTAGAACTGCAATATTCTAACCTCTGACTATGAAGTCAAACACAAGCCCCTCTAGTGGATGTATTAGTCCACTGACCCACAGACCCAACTACGTCTAATCCTCCACGAAACGGTAGTCATTGTCCTCATTTTATAGACTGCCAAAGGATGAAAGGCAGAGATATTAGTGGTTGAATTCTATCAAGGGGTCAAGTCCTAAAAAATAAAGTGGGGGGACTCATCAACAAACGCAATGGGATGTGACGTTGCCAGAATTTAGCATATCAAGATGAAATATGCGCATTTAATTAAATTCATAACCACCCAAATTGCCCGGGACGAATGGCATTTACCTTTCATAAAATCAACACACGCACAAAACCAAGACACGATATTTTCTTCTAATAGTGTTTTTGAAAACCTTAAAAGGTGTGCATGTTTTAAACTCCAAGAACCACTACAAATGTTTTCCCTGGGACTTGCAGTACCGAAATGGGATATTTCACCTTTAGTTGTTTGTTATTTTTGATCGGTTATATAGTGCAGTGGAGAAGTGTCCGGCCTGCAAACCTAACAATTGCGGTCAACATGTGCTTTAATTCATTCTTGAAAATGTGGGGAGCCTTTTTTATTGGGTACCTCCTCAAGTGGACCTCAGCGCCCTTTTGATAATAGTTTATGATTCACCAATTCCGGTCGCATACCTGGGTAACAACGGAGTCTTCCTGGCCCCCTTGCTCCGTTCGAAAATATATATAAGGGTTGTGTTACTCTTACTAATATCATGCGCCCTTGTCGTAACGTTGTAAGAAAGGATCAATCAATGCTTCTTATACTCCAAGTCAAGTTATTGATCTTTTATTTCTCCTTTAGTTCTTAGAAAAATGCCCTATATGATTACACGTGTTTCGACATTCTATGTCTTTTTCAAATCAGGGCTAGTCACACAATACATAACAAAAATAACATTTTTTTAAAAATTCAAAAATGCACCCAATCAAAAATTAAACATCATTGATGAATGGCCATTTTGAGGGAGGGGGTAGGGTGGGATTGTTAGGAATGAGAAAAAAGTTTTTTCAAAATAAAGAAACAGAAAAATATGACAAAACACAATGAGAGGGAAAGTTTTTGTTAGATATTGATTAGTAAAAGATAGCTTCGTGATTGTTTTATATGTTCATCATTGAATGTATCGCTCACTGTTATTTCTTACCTAATCTGTTTCTTTCAAAATTCATAAGTTGAATGCTTAACTTCAATGGTCATGGGTTAAATCCCTAAAATATAAACATCATAAGGCTCATTAGTAAGTTTATCTACCCCGCGATATGTCAAATCACTACAAATACTATATGGAGCTATCCCTTCCGTTAGTTTCTAGGTGGAGAACGTGAATATCCGTGCCATTATCCGTGTTAAGCTTTGTTAATCATCGCAATGCCTCTTAGCATATCTCACGATTATAACTAAATCCAAAAAGTATTACCACGTGTTCCCCACGTGTAGTTGGACCGTATAAACAAGACCCCCCATGTCAGAGCTCCCTCAGCACGCTTACCTGCTCCCTGCGAGCGTGTTCCGTTTCTAAGAGTCCCCGTGCTTTCTGCATCTAGGTACTATTATTGTTGTGGGCTAAGTTACTGTACCGCTTAGTCCTACTACTGTGTTTATTGCTTTCGTCCTAATTCTTGCACAATACGATCAAAAAGTCATTTGTTGTTTTGGCGCAAGCTAAAATATTTCTTTTATGTATGTCAATTATAATTTACTAATGCAAGACGGAGTTTTAACCGAAAAAATTGTTGCTCGATAATTTACCAATTAATTACATTTTCTGATAGTCCCTGGTCAAGCACTGATTTAGATTTATCATTAAGGTCAATTTGTCTCTTAGGTAAAAAATACACAACTAAGCTTCAGTCGAAGAACTGTTCCGATCGAATCCCTGACAGTCCCTTTTCTATTTTTAAACTCGCGGCCATATTTTGGGAAAATTTCAATTTTAACTCTGTTTCTTTATTTTGAAAAAACTTTTTTCTCATTCCTAACAATCCCACCCTACCCCCTCCCTCAAAATGGCCATTCATCAATGATGTTTAATTTTTGATTGGGTGCATTTTTGAATTTTTAAAAAAATGTTATTTTTGTTATGTATTGTGTGACTAGCCCTGATTTGAAAAAGACATAGAATGTCGAAACACGTGTAATCATATAGGGCATTTTTCTAAGAACTAAAGGAGAAATAAAAGATCAATAACTTGACTTGGAGTATAAGAAGCATTGATTGATCCTTTCTTACAACGTTACGACAAGGGCGCATGATATTAGTAAGAGTAACACAACCCTTATATGTGCTTTAATTCATGAATTCAAAGAGGACATCCAATGTTTCTGTTTTAGCTGGGGTGGGACTCCGTTCCCCCACGTGTACCCTCGACTTGAGCCCTGATTCTATCATGTACACATCGGTCACACATACATTTCTGGAGATCGACATCTCTATGTAAGGGGACCCGTAGAATGAATGAAATAATTGACCGAGGGAAATGATGTCACCTACGCCCACAATAGTAAATTCGATATACAGCGATTATACCGGATGGATAAAAGAGAATGAAATTTGAACGAATACAAAATACTTTAAAATACCGAACTTCTGTTTAAAATGTATATGTGGAGGTAGGGTTATGGGGTTAAATCTGGTGCGGAGGAGGTTGGGGTTTTAAACAGGGGGAAACAGGGGATTTGGGGGTCCCGAAAAAAGAAAAAAAAAAGAAAATTCAATATTTTTTTCGTTATTTCTGATTCGTTAAGATTTCATTCTCTAACTTTTCATTCGGTAAAATCACAGTAATCTGTAAAATACATGCCATCTAACTGCTCAAACTGAGAATTCAAAAGTCCAAAGCCACTATTGTGGACACACCACTGCTCAAGTTTCTCACCTCACATCACCACTTCATTCGCACCCTTGGCCCTTAAGATCTGAGGAAACAGCTCTAAAATAACGTGCAGTACATTCTGCCCTTTTAGTGCATGCCTTTAATCATTCCTTTAAAGGTTATGCCTGCTAAACTACAAGTACCATAATGCAATCGATGTGAGGGCAAAAGACAGCAATGGTTGATTATTTACACGGGACAATGTGATTGTAAACTATTCTACAGCACTTTTTTTTTAAAGCTGTAAATACACACCAGGCGAGCCTTTGTGAGAAGGCCAGTTGCTTGTAGTCATTGTTTGATTAAGGCTTCGCTCATGTGTTTTGGATAATGTGCACAACCTTCGCACATCAAGCAGTTGTCATCATCAACACATAAGAGGAGCGGAGGCTTTCCAGAGAAAAGGGTTACTGCCAGACTATTTTCAGAGTTTTCTGCTGGAGCTGAGAGGTGCATTGTTTCAAATAAAGGGGAAATTTGTGAGAAAAGGTACTTGAAGCCCAGGAGACTTGATGGAGGAGCTCCGGCAGAGGGATCAGCTAGGAAAAAAAGTCCCAGGCTGATCCTGGTCCCTTGCACCAGGAAGCCTGGGGTGGGGGTGAACAACACTGTATATTCATGACAAACTGCAAAACGTGATCTGCCACAGTGTAGAGCTCTCAGGAAAAAGGCACTCATTTAGACTTGCAGGGCTGTCCAACTCCTGGCCTCGAGGGCTGGATCCATGCCAGGTTTTCAGGATACCCGGCATGCATATTCATGAGATAAATTTGCATACAATGATTCTAAATATAAGCACATTTTTCCTCGTGAATATCAATAAAGGATATCCTGAAAACCAGTCAGGATTCTGTACCGTTGAGGCCCGGGTTGGGACAACCCTGAGAGCATCCCAGGCCTGGCCACATCCTCATGTTTGTTAGAAAAAGAACGTCACTTTTTCTGGTTTGGCCCCATCATGACGTCCGTTCCAATATGTCCCTGGAGTGGTGTATAGCAGCTCAGCAGGGCGGCTTTGCAGCACCATCACATCTCAAAGTGTGTGACTACACCAGCACTTCGTAAAAAAGGGCAGCTATGCTTCTAGTCTGACATTGGCAGCACTTCACTGCAGATCGAGTTTGCCCGGAGTCGGACGAGGGCATCACCAATGAAAAAGTGGCCCACAGTTACAAATGGTGATTCATTCCTTTTTTTTAGGCAGACTGTTGGAATAGTACCCAAGGAGGAGATTTTGATAAAATGTAACGCAAATTGGGCAATTTGAAGACTATTTATTCAGCAAAACAGTTCAAAACTAGTAGCCACATAGTGAAGTAACTCATCAAACTGGCCCACAATGACCAAAAGAAACAGCCCACTTGATGAGGTGAGGATCAGGGATGGACAGAAGAGTGGGGGCCTTCCCCCATGTTTTCCGGGGGGGAAAAGAACACATGGTAAAAAATGGTGGTGAAAAAAATTGTGATAATACACATGGAACGTGCTTCAATGTGGATACAGGCTGGCAATTTTAGTGCGCCTGACATACTTTTGATGGGCCTCCAATAACATCTATTGGAATGGCTGCTTTACAGTCAATTGATCGTACTAGCGTGCTCAGAGGTGCTCCGTTTCTTTTCTTTGTACAATAACAGTACTAACAGGGCGACTACTTATGCTGGTAAGATAGCTCAGTGGGTTGAGCTCCTGCTTGTGTGATCTGCAGGGCATAGGATCGCATCCTGGCAAAGCCAACTCTGCTTTTCATCCATCCAGGGTCGATAAATGAGTGCCAACTTCGGTTGGGTGGTAGTGCAAGTAAATATATTCTATGTAAAGCGCTATATAAATAACGTATCACTACAATCCTCCCAATGGTGCAGTGCCTACACTATTGCTTTACTTTCAATGTAGGAGTACCACCATTTCTATTCTACCTTTCATACATGATATTATTTGATTGATATGATAGGTTATTTATAACGCGCTTAATACCCAGAAGTTTCTAAGCCCGGTCCTGGCAATCGAACCTGTGTTGCTCCGAGTCGTCTTGCTTCCACTATCATATTTTCTGTTTTTGTGACCGCTCGCGAGGTCCTTCCTTTGAATGAGAGCCTAACGCACAGCATGAAGGTGCATACTGAACTTTTTTAATCAGATTGTACACCCTTAGGGCCTGATTCATGGAATATTTGCCCGGTTCAAAGTGAATTTGCACTGCTGAAAAGTCACTTTGCACTGCCGACACAAACCCTGATTCATGGAACCATGCAAAGTGTATTTTTGCTTTGCAAAGACAGCGGAAAGTCATGGAACGTGCAAAGTGTATTTTTGCCGTGCAAAGTCTGGGCAAAGTCCTTTAGTACTGCAAAAATGACTATGTGCTGACTTTGCAAAGCAAAAATACACTCTGCACGGTTCCATGAATCAGGGCGACAGTGCAAAGTCACTTTTTAGCAGTGCAAAGTCACTTTGAACAGGGACAACATTCCATGAATAGGGCTCTTAGCCTTTATTCGATGCAATTTCAGAGTTCCCGCTCCAGTATCCACCTCCCACCGATATCCCGTAGTTACAACGCCAGTAATGACTTCAAAGTCATTTACTTCGATGTAATTACTTCGGAAATATGTAAAGGGTGTGGATAAAGGTGTAAAAAGAGGGTGGGGGTTTGGGACAGGGGTAGTAGTGGAGGGAAATGGGGGGACACCAAGTTTAAAAAAAAAATAGAAGTAAAATATCAAAGTCAATACTTGGAAGTAAATTACTTTGAAGTAATAACTGGCGTGGAAATGACATGGAACCCTGCCTCCACCCACCTTCATTTTATTGGGATACCACCAAAAAGGGCCAGAGGCTTTAATAGCATCAGATGCGTTCGTTGATTGCTGTACAGGGCCAGATGTTTTATGGAGAAACAAGCATTTGTATGGATCTGCGGAGAAGATCCGGTGCAACTGGGAGGCAATCGGCAGTGGAGAGCTATTGATTATCTCCCTTTCACACCTGACTGGCCTCCTGCAAATCGCAGTTTAAGAGAAGCCGCTCAGGCCTTTCTCTTGCAACGGATCAAGACTGCCAGTGCCTCGAGTTAACCCTTGTTCTTCAGGGGCCGCATGTGAGGATCTGGGCTCCCTACTTACTGTTGTGAATACAGATAAATACATGTGGTGTTAGGAGCTGCTTTACTGTCTGCATTGTATTGGTAAGATAAAGTTGCAAAAGTGCAAGAAATGGAGGCCACCGAGATCAGGATATCTGTGGTGGCGCCCGCCTCGGCCACGTTTGACAGGTGTCAGTGCGGCCCGCATTGCAGTCAGCCAGTGAGGAACGCGCTTGCTCATGTGGGAGCGCTTTCCCAGCGAATCACCAAATTATAAAGTGCATTTCCAGGCCACGTTCAATACCGTCAAATAAGCACACAATTAAAGGCAGAATGATACTGTTAGCAGGCTCTGTCTCTTTAAGAGGGAATACAGAGCCTATGTGGAGGATGACGTGGGAGCGGGGAGGAGAGAGGTTAAGACATTACGCAGTTGTATGTCAATAAAGTAACACGTATAGATCCTCTCCGGTGTCGCGTCCTTTTACTTGGGCATCCCAGGCCCAACAGACACTGTTTCAGAATTCATTAATGTGGAGACAAATATTTAAAACATTGAAAAATGCTCAAAATAAATTCAACAATAATATTGAAGTGATGGAAACATACTACCAAACTGTGAGCCTTAGGATTTGCACAAAAATCTTGACTTTGCAGATGTGGCTCCAAACTCAGCCTGCAGGGGTTAAAAGGTAATCATCTTAGCTGCATCTTCTGCATCACCCCAGCAGCCAACTCCAGGAGGAGGAGTCCACTCACCCAAGTGTCCAGCTTGATAGGAGATCCAGACAGACACTTCTTCCCAGATGGTGAATTTAGCCAAGCCCGGCCCAGCTTCAGCTCTGGACTTGATCATGTTATGATAATTTCTCACTAGTCCAGAAGTTCCCCCGGAGTCTCTCGGTGTCAATGGACAGAAGAAAGCCCTGGGGCTTCATCAAGGGAGACCATTAACAGGGATTACGGACCTGTGCCTGAACTTGATATTCAGGGGATTTAGGCACCGTTTTTTTGGGGAGAGTCAATATTTTGGGAGCGCAGTCTCAGAAGGTGTGGCGAAGCATTAGATCCCTGGGTACAGGTCTAACGTTAAGGATAATTGAGACAAGCAATGGACTGAAGCGATGGTTCAAGAATTAAAGATTTGGTGCTCCTTTTTGGGCATCCTTGATTGTGCAAAGTAGTTAATGAACAGGGACTATACTTCAGAAACCAGGAAAAGACACTATGATTAAAATTTCTTTTAAGGCATCCTATAAAATAGGAGCGTTGGGACACTGTGGGTGGCCTAACAATATAGACGATATATGACGATCGCATATTCCAAACAAATCTAAAAAGTTCACCCGCCCTGCATGTCATCTGTCAGATCTAGCAGGCGTCCATGAGAGCTGTGGGCCTGCATGCATGAGGAGGCCAGCAGGGCCGCTACAGGGCCATCAAGGGAAAATTGCACTGCACAGAGGCAGTGCAGGCTGCCACACACTGGCGTGCTGTGAGTATTGAGGGACAGCCACAATACCGTTATATCAGTATTACCCAAATTGACCTTTTACAATTGACCTAATTATGGTGGTCCTAATTGACATTCTGCACAATTGACCTTTATAATATTTTAGTTATTTTATATATGTATTGGGCTGGTCTTGGATTATAAATAACATAAGGGGATTGGGTGGGGGTCGGGGAGGGTTTGGATTGGGTGGGGGGTTGCAGGGGATTTCCCCCCGCATATATGTCCTAATTGACCTTTTAAATTAGGTCAATTTTCCCCAGGTCAATTCTCCCGAGGTCATTTGTGAAAAGGTCAATTAGTATACATCTGTTATATCATCATCATCATATACTTCTGTTTCGGCATCGCCATAACAGGTGTGTGCAAAACAACAATCACAATACAAGCATAAGTACATAAATACATGGTACAAGTGGAGTGCACCACAATAAAAACCTCCATCAAACACACCATCCGGTTTGGGCCATTCTACCACAACAAATAGTTGTGCTCAAAGGGTGCAGTGGTGCATTGACGTCAAAGCACCAACACTCATACCGTCTGCTTGGTTTAGAGAAACTTGCTTCTAAGCAGCCAAGAACAATAAATGTAAGTCGCAAATGCAAAAACCACCAAATTATCAGCTGTTCCCCGACAATAGCAATGCGTTGTGTAGTTGTCGAATAGTACTATTTCTAAAAGTTTTAATAGTTTGTTTCTAAGTCCCAGCTAGTAAGGGCAAATAAACACAAAGTGCACAGCGTCTTCCATACCAGGAGCGCAGACATTTCAAAATTCCGAATGAATTACCCGCCATTTAAAAAGTAGCGTGTTTAATGATAACATTCCAAGCCTGGTCTTTGCATACAGCGATCTCATCATAGGCAGGGTGATGGTATCCATGTAGTCTTGCTTAACTGGAATTAATTTACATCGAGAGTATTCCCTAACTTAGGGCGCTGATGTGAGGTAGCTGTCAATGTTGCCCTGGGATTTTAGACAGACTTGAATGTTGCCCTGGTCAGTTTCATGAGACACAGGGAACTCAAAAACCGAATTCTTAGATGGAAAATGCAGCATAAAGTGGGGAGAACAATGTGCAGCAAGATTTAAATTAGTGATCCTGACTCATCCAGGTACCATCTAAAGCAAACAGTTGGTTGGCCAGAAGAAATAACACTGTACTCTCAACCCACCCTCCCTGCAGTGAATCATCATTACCAGATCAGCAGCACATGATGTAGAGCCTACCCTCCACTGTACGGGTCCGCATCTCTCAGCTTGACAAAGCCTGAGGAGGTCCTATGCTCAGCACCTGGCCTCTTAGTGAATCGGAACCGAGAACTTGGAATCTATAGCACCGGCAGGGTCGCCCCTATGGAGCCCTGATGAAGGCGGACACAATTTGATGCAAATCCGCCGAAACGTGATACGAACTGGGAACACCTGTTTTGTATGGTTCCCTGTTGTACCAGATTCTGTACATTCAGTCTCTGCCACGTTGGCCTAAAAGATATCTTTCCCTATGACCCTGGAACATTTATTGTCACAATTAGAAGGAATACGAAACATAAACAGGAAATTTCCTATGAAATAGGACACTTTTTGCAATTTGGGCGATTTTATAGCCCCTCCTGTTTCTAATTTTTCCTTTGGATTTATTCACAGAATACCCATCCATTTATATTTGCATGTATACTGTCATACAATAATGAGACTATTGTAATCCATCTGTATACTAATCATACAGTTTTCTATGTTCACCCTGTTGTATATACTACACTTTTATTTTGTTATTTGATGTCATGAATTGTTATTGTTTTTGCATATGTATGTTGCATTCTTAGCATTGTTTTAAAAATCTATGCACTATATGTTTGTTTGTATTAGCAAATAAATTATTGCTTTCCCATTTCTGTATTCTTGAACACAGTGAGCGATTTGTACATTTCTTTTGACCTCTTGCTTAGATCTGCAACTTAGCAGACCAACCCTGCCACTAAACTGTGGACCGGCTTAAACACCTGAACCTGTCCAACTAAACAATTGCTTTGAGTATTGTTCACTAGCAAGGGCACGCTCATTTGTTTTCATCTGGTCAGTTTCATGTACTGCTAACAACCATCCAAGAGGCATGTTGGCAACCACATCACTAAGATTCAAGGTGGGTCCTGGACAGGAAATGTATTCAGCAAAGGGACCAACAGAAGGAATAATGATGTGCTCAGTGGAAACGTCCAAAAAGCCAGCAAAAAGACGCCTGAATGGGAGATTTGGCCGAATCCCCCATTCAGTGCTAAGGGCTGCGGGGCTGTCCACCGCACCCTTGTTCACTATATTGTGAGCGGGGGATGCAGGGGTCTCCCTCGCAACCGATCCCAAAAAGAAGTAAAAAAAAAATATTAAAATGGAAAGGACCCGGCGGCGCCGGTCCCCGATCACAGTAGTGAAAAGGAACAGGCATCGAAGGGACACAGCAAGTCGGCGGCACACACTGAAGTGTGCCGCCGCAAGCTAAGTAAGTGTGTGGGGGCGGGAGTCAAGTCGGAAATGTTCAGGGGAGAAAGACTGATTGTTATTTTCAGAAAAATAATCTTCAGTCTTTTGTCCCTCGAACATTTCCGTCAAGGGATTCTAACCCCAATCCGTGCTCAGGAGGAACTTAACTAGAGTGCTCTGCAGTGCGCGGGTGGAAAAGAGATGAAATGCTCAATAGAGTGAATAGAAATCTCCAAGGCGATACAACAGGTATAAAATGTAATGTTAGCGGCCTAAGTCAGGCAGCTGTTCCTGCGTTTATGCAGGCAGCAGGCACATGGAAAGCAAGCAATGACATTCCTAATGGATCACTGCGACCATCCTTCTCTGCCCATCCCTGATGTTACATGGTCAGTTGCAAAGATGTCCCAGGCAAGATCCATTCTCTCAAAAATGTTTAAGAGCCATCCATCCAGAATCAGAAGAATGGATGCTCAAAAATCAGCAAAAGGCCATCAGCGTCAGGAAGGAGGCGAGAAACAGCATCAGACAACCACGTGTTTTGAAAGGCGAACCTGGAGACAGCAGCAAAGTTACCGGGCAAGAGGGGGACAGAGGGTGGTGGAAGGAAATCCCATTGAGACTGTGACTGAGGCTTATAGATCAGACCAGGAGATCCAGAGGACAGTGTGTCAGAAGAGGCACTTCTCCTACAGCCCAAGCACAGTACAGGAAAACTGTGACTGAGACTTACAGATGAGACCAGGAGAGGCAGAGGACAGTGTGTCAGAAAAGGTCCTTTCTCCTACAGCCTTAGCAAAGTGCACAGAGACTGTGACTGAGACTTACAGATCAGACCAGGAGAGGCAGAGGACAGTGTGTCAGAAAAGGCCCTTTCTCCTACAGGCTTAGCACAGTACCGGGAAACTGTGACTGAGATTTACAGATCAGACCAGGAGCGGCAGAGGACAGTGTGTCAGAAGAGGCCCTTTCTCCTAGCGCCTTTGCACAGTACAGGGAGACTGTGACTGAGACTTACAGATCAGACCGGGAGAGGCAGAGGAAAGTGTGTCAGAAGAGGCCCTTTCTCCTACAGCCTTAGCACAGTACAGGGAAACTGTGACTGAGACTTACAGATCAGACCAGGAAAGGCAGAGGACAGTGTGTCAGAAAAGGCCCTTTCTCCTACAACCTTAGCACAGTGCACGGAGACTGTGACTGACACTTACAGATCAGACCAGGAGAGGCCCTTTCTCTTACAGCCTTAGCACAGTGCAGGCCTTCACTGCCATTGGCTCTTCTGAGGAAGCACAGCTCTAATGTGATGCTGAGCCTTTCAAGATTCTCACTGCAGAGCCTTCAAATGAGCCACAGGAAATCCCCAAAGTGGGCTCAGTGGAGCCCTCATGAGGTCAAAGTTGCATATGCAGCACGTAGCTTCAGCACTTGCAAAGAATCTGATGCTCTGGTGGAGGTGGGGGGGTGGGGGAGGGGGTTCGCTGCAATGAGTTTCTATTCAAAGTTGTTTGACCAAAAAGGGACAGGGTAACAGGTCCAAAGGTGCAAAGACTCCAAACTGGCCATGCTCATCGCTAACTAGAGGGGGACGAGCAGAGGGCTTGGAACCCAACGGAAAGCCAGCTCAACAGCAACTCAAGTGAAGCACACTCATTTGTGACCGGCGGCATATATGGTCCGAGCTCTAGAATTGTGGGTCCCCATACCAACTAAGAAAACAACCCATAAAAGCAACATGCCCAGGATCAGCTAAAGTTGGCACAATCGCGGTGGCTACCAGCGTAGGTGCGAGCTGGAGGACCAGCCTGAACAGTATAGTGCCCAAAAAACTGACAGCGAGCGGGTTTCTCTCTCGCCACTGCCCAATCAGATGCCCGCAAGCAAATATGAGGTTATGGGTGGATTTCTCACGTTCTTCTACCACTTGCCAGCTTTGCTACCAATGTAGCAGGCACCCCTGGCATACTCCAATGATAGTGTCTAAAAGAAGCAGCTCACTTAAGAAATCATGAAAGCAAGTGGGCGATCCACGGTGGGTTGAACACCTGTTAAGAAAGGAAGAATGCAACGAATATGGCAAGGGAAATGTGCACAGAATCACACAGTGAACAACTTTGAATCTAACAACGTGCATACAATACCCGAGACTCGTGTATACTAAAACCCAGGAGTGCAAATAGAGTGAAACAATAATACCAATACATGAAAAGGGATGTGGGGTAAACACTTAGTACCTCCTTATGACTGAAAGGAAAGTCAGCAAACTCCTTACCCACTATGCTATTACAGATACTGACAGTGCTAAGCCCACGTAGAGGGCAAGCAAGGACAGGATCTGTGAGCTGACACTCTGGATGATACTGAATAAGGAACTTAGAAACAGTACTCACGAGGACCGGAAAGACCACTTGAATGTCAGTAAATTCACGAACCCAGTTGATCAAACTGGGACCCTGAAGGCTATAACAGCAATGGGTGGAGGAAACTAAATACATAAGACCCTAGTCAAGGGGCAAGTAGGAATAGTGATTATAGAATAGTGAGGAAAACAAAGGGCATTCACACTGGGACTAGTTACAACAGCACCCCACACCTAATAATCAATGGGAAATAAATGCAGAAGTGCAATGGAAAACATGGAATGGATCCCAATAGAAAGTAAGGATCAGGAGCAGGGAAAATGATATCACAAAAGGAAACCTTTCCCACCCATCCAAGGAGAAAAGGCAGGAAGCTAAATCTAAAAAGGGTAAGACTAATGCATCAAGTTTTTCAGTAGCAAAGTACAGCTTCAAAGAAACAGAGAACACAGGCAAATAGGGCAGCATCAACGGGTAAAGCACAGAGAAAGGCTGCCTGCAGAGGAAGACAGAAAGGGAAATCCAGAAAGCAGAAGTCAATTAAGCACATAAATTCGAAATCCAGGGAAGAGGAACAAGAAACAGGAACTAGGAACCAGGCACAAAAACTAGGAACCAAGAACAAGGTACCAGTCCCAACAGGAACACTCCAACAATGACCAACGCTGGACTGAAGTAAACTGAGGCTTTTAAAGCTCCTTAACGAGCACACCCCTCAGG
The DNA here is from genome assembly GCF_040938575.1 of Ambystoma mexicanum. Taxonomy (NCBI): domain Eukaryota; kingdom Metazoa; phylum Chordata; class Amphibia; order Caudata; family Ambystomatidae; genus Ambystoma; species Ambystoma mexicanum. The sequence goes on along the minus strand of NC_090934.1, from coordinate 1,414,863,465 downwards.
TGTGCCGCCTGCTGCACCTGCAGCCACAGGTGTTGCCTATCCTCCACCCAACCTTTTCCTGCAAGGGAGGAGGTGAGGCAGTGAGCCAGGCATTCTGGGAAGCATAGTCATTAGATTAACGTAGCATGCTGGCTGCCAAAAACCTGGAATGGATCCGGAAGGGAAGTAACTTGGAAAATAAGGTTTTAGCGCTCCCAATTCATCACAGCACTGTAGCATAAGGTTCGGAGGAAATTTCCAGTAGGGAAAAAACCCCAAAACATGCCCCAAAGTGACGGGAACGGGAGCGAAGGGAGCGAGCCGTGACACTTACCCCCTCCCACGGCCGACTCCAGGCAGCCGTCACCCGCACAAAACATCTTCCTTGAATGACAGGAGCGCTTTGTCTTCGGAGGTGGCACTGACGGAAATGATGACCCGTGGGCAAAAGCAGAGGGACTGGAATGAATAGAATCAGGCTGCAGTCTAGAAGAGCCATAGGCAGGTTTTCGGTGAGGAAGAGACTCATGGGTCAAAGAAAGGCATGAAGGACTTGCAGGACCCGAAGCCGAGTTGGAAGGTCCAGGAAGCTCAGTCTCTGGGAGCGAACACTCATACATCATTGAGGAGGGAGACAGGCTGGTGCAACATGCTTTAGACAATGGTAGATGCTCTGGTAGCCTCCCTGCTGAGAGCGGACACACAGGAGGTGAGAAAATAGCAGGTTTCAGGAAATGTTCATGTTCAGAAAAAGAAGGTGGCGGCCGAGGTAGAGGTTCGGATCTTCTCCCATCATCCATCTGGTTAAAGGCCTGTGGTTGAGGGTGACCAAGGTTCGACTGCATCTGTTCCACGCCTTGGGGCCCTGGAAGTCCAATGGGTTGTATGAGGCTGGCACTCCTGGTGTCAGTCATGTAGCCACCTTGTTGCACGTGGGATACAACCGCAGGGACGTTTGGCATACCGATAGGAGTGATAGACGCAGTACTTGGTACATCAGGCACACTCGCAGCAGGAGAAATAACAGGCACATCTTGAACTGCAGCAGTCATACCCTTCCTTTGGCTACTAGCACCCGGATGGTGCAGCAGCTGGGGGGCCGTGCCCGTCCCCTCCCTCAGGCTCATGTGGGATCCGGCAAAAAAAAAACCTGTCAAGCGGCTGATCCAAACCGGCCCCCAAATGCGAACCGTCCAGCCAGTTATCCTGGTCGGCTACTTGTTCGGTGTCTGGGCCATGGCGGATGGTATCCGTCTCCCTCTCGTAACACTCCAGGCAAGTCCAACGGCCTTGCATGTAAGGTCCTCCCGAGTCGTGATCCAGCTTGATGTTTCTGAAGAGAGAGCTGGCAGAAGTCTCAGACTCAGATGTTGCATATTCGGGAGGCACTGATGCTACAGTCAAGCAGTTGGGAGAATCAACTTGTGTAAAAGGCAGGCCTTCTGGTGATCCTCCTGAAGCATAAGAAGGGCAGGCTGGACGTTCATCCGTAATAAATGGTTGGGATTCAGGAGGTAACTCTGAAGTAGAAGAATATGCAACATGGTCAGACAGAGTAGAGAGGTGCACCTCCGATATTGGCAGCGAGGCTGAGCAGGATACAGGTCTCATGAACTGAAGCCAAACTAGCAGTAGGCTCTGGGACTGAAGACATGCACTCAGGATGTGCTACCAGAGGCTCCATGGCTGAAGGATAATCCGCTGGATGAGTCACTGTAGCCGAAAACAGGCATGCCAGAGGAAATTCTGGGGCTGAGGGCATGCAAGCTGGAGCCGTCTCGTTAGCTGAAGACAAACTTGTCAAGGTCTTTGGCTCTGACCACGTACATGGTGAAGGCTCTTGAGTGACTGGCAGACACAGCAATTGTTCATTGATTGAAGACACGTTTGACAACGATGACTGCAGAGCCGTGGACTGGATAATCGAAGAGTCAATAGTTGTAGGAGGACATACTGAAGTCCCAGAAGTCGACACACACATTTGTGGCTCAGGAATGGAAAGCACCTTTAGGGCGGCTGACCCCTTGGCACCAGTAACCAAAGACTGAGCTGTACCCCTGCCGTCCCTCTCCTTAGTGGATGACACAGAGTCTCTTCCTTTGTAGAAATCAAAATCAACCAGAGGAATCACCATAGTAAAGTCTCTGTTAATCAGGATTTCGTCAAATGTCCATTCCTCTGTCTTAGCTTCTGAAAGTGGGATATTAACAATCAACAGTTCAGGAATTGCCTGCCGGGTCTTTGGTTCAGTATACTGTGGAAGGAGTCCATCAAAACATGAATTCTGTACTGTCTTTGACTGTTTGTTGTGACAAAAATTGGCAGAAGGAGGAGCGAACACAGAGGTAGCATCGTTTTCCACATCAGATTGAATGTCAACTTCAGTCTCAGCAGCTAGATCAAGGGCAGAACCTAAGCCTACAGTAGTGACTGATTTTGTGTATGCCACCATTGTGGATTATGTTTGGAAATCAGAAGCATGTATGTGTTCAAGCTCAGAATTATGGCAAATTGCTACACAGGAAATCTTAGGTAAAGGAGTGGCTTGTAAATCTTCAGCTAACAGCAATTCCTGACAAAAGGTAGAACAATTGTCAGAACCTGTGCCCTGAATAAGTGCTGTGCTAGAAAAAGGACTTTCACTCCCAATAGATTTTACATATTGACAAGTATCATGACCTACAAAAACCTCCGCACTCAGGGACTGAACAGTATTCACTTCATCAACGGATAAAGTTTGAGGTGTATTCAGAAAAGATTGTAAGGTTTTATTCTCCTCTTGTAAAGTAATGTATTCTTGTTTTAACTCCTCAAGTTCAGCTTTTAGCATGCCCCGCCTTAACTGTACATCCCTATCAGTAGGCACAGGGGAAGGCATGGTGGCATCAGGGCTGGATCCTGCCCTAGCCATCCGGATGTGCACTGATTGTACATTGTTATTTACTGCTTGCAGGCTTTGTGATCTATACTCTCTCTTACCGACTTGGTCCGTGTTTCCCTTAAGCAGACTATTGACATCAGACCTCTTGGCATTAGGGACTACAGTAAGTACTTGTGCAGAGGAGTAAGCTGTAGACTGAGGGCTGAAAACAGAAGATATGCAAGGAACCCCTCCATTCTTTATGTTTGAATCATGAAACTGTTCAATCTGAGATAAAGCACAACCGGAATCATGGGGTTCAACAACAGACATACTCGTGTGTAGTAAATCTTGCAGTGTGTTGTTTTCCGCTGCTAAGGCTTGTGCGGACATAGAATCTGGATTAAAATTAAAGACAGAACTAGGATCAGGCAATGTACGATGGGCCATCCTGTGGGAAAAATACTTTGCACGTAAATACCCATTTGTAACAAGGAGTTCATTTAAGTCAGGATCAGTGATTTGATTGTCACAGGTAAACTTAAGGGAAGCTTTCTGTACAAACTTGTTAGTGGCCTTGCTGCCTTTCTTTCTTAAACTGGCCATATTCAAACGGGAATAATGGCTGGTCATTCTGTTAAGAAAAGGAAGAAGGCAATGAATATGGCAAGGGAAATGTGCACAGAATCACACAGTGAACAACTTTGAATCTAACAACGTGCATACAATACCCAAGACTCGTGTATACTAAAACCCAGGAGTGCAAATAGAGTGAAACAATAATACCAATATATGAAAAGGGATGTGGGGTAAGCACTTAGAACCTCCTTATGACTGAAAGGAAAGTCGGCAAACTCCTTATCCACTATGCTATTACAGATACTGACAGTGCTAAGCCCACGTAGAGGGCAAGCAAGGACAGGATCTGTGAGCTGACACTCTGGATGATACTGAATAAGGAACTTAGAAACAGTACTCACGAGGACCGGAAAGACCACTTGAATGTCAGTAAACCCACAAACCCAGTTGATCAAACTGGGACCCTGAAGGCTATAACAGCAATGGGTGGAGGAAACTAAATACATAAGACCCTAGTCAAGGGGCAAGTAGGAATAGTGATTATAGAATAGTGAGGAAAACAAAGGGCATTCACACTGGGACTAGTTACAACAGCACCCCACACCTAATAATCAATGGGAAATAAATGCAGAAGTGCAATGGAAAACATGGAATGGATCCCAATAGAAAGTAAGGATCAGGAGCAGGGAAAATGATATCACAAAAGGAAACCTTTCCCACCCATCCAAGGAGAAAAGGCAGGAAGCTAAATCTAAAAAGGGTAAGACTAATGCATCAAGTTTTTCAGTAGCAAAGGACAGCTTCAAAGAAACAGAGAACACAGGCAAATAGGGCAGCATCAAAGGGTAAAGCACAGAGAAAGGCTGCCTGCAGACAGAGGAAGACAGAAAGGGAAATCCAGAAAGCAGAAATCAATTAAGCACATGAATCTGAAATCCAGGGCGGAGGAACAAGAAACAGGAACTAGGAACTAGGCACAAAAGCTAGGAACAAGGAACAAGGGACCAGTCACAACAGGAACACTGCAACGATGACCAGCGCTGGACTGAAGTAAACTGAGGCTTTTAAAGCTCCTTAACGAGCACACCTCTCAGGTGTGCCGCCTGCTGCACCTGCAGCCACAGGTGTTGCCTATCCTCCACCCAACCTTGTCCTGCAAGGGAGGAGGTGAGGCAGTGAGCCAGGCATTCTGGGAAGCATAGTCATTAGATTAACGTAGCATGCTGGCTGCCAAAAACCTGGAATGGATCCGGAAGGGAAGTAACTTGGAAAATAAGGTTTTAGCACTCCCAATTCATCACAGCACTGTAGCATAAGGTTCGGAGGAAATGTCCAGTAGGGAAAAAAACCCAAAACATGCCCCAAAGTGACGGGAACGGGAGCGAAGGGAGCGAGCCGTGACAACACCTGACGCTAGGAACCTGGCGCAACTAAATATGGAAACAAGGTCAATGTAGATGGCCACAAACTGGACTGAAAAGTGTAAAGCATGTGTTGGGGCTCAATATGTTTAGATGACCTAAAGTTTAAGTGAGACAATTGGCATATACCTTCCAAAGGGTGCACTTGTGCGGTTTAAAGAACCCTAAGACTATCGCTGATCGGATATAATTTGAACATAGTGGTGGTGGGATGGCACGGAGTGCTGGTGGGATGTTAAAGAGTGCTGGTGGGATGGTACAGAGCAGTGGTGGGATGACACAGAGTGGTGGCGGGATGGTACAGAGTGGTGGAGGGATGGCACAGAGTGCTGGTGGGATGTTAAAGAGTGCTGGTGGGATGGTACAGAGTGGTGGTGGGATGGTACAGAGCAGTGGTGGGATGACACAGAGTGGTGGTGGGATGGTACAGAGTGGTGGTGGGATGGCACAGAGTGCTGGTGGGCTGGTACAGAGTGCTGGTGGGCTGGTACAGAGTGGTTGTGGGATGGCACAGAGTGCTGGTGGGCTAGTACAGAGTGCTAGTGGGATGGTACAAAGTGGTGGGGGATGGTACAGGGTGGAGGTGGGATGGCACAGAGTGCTGTTAGGATGGTACAGAGTGGTGGTGGAATGGTACAGAGTGGTGGTGGGATGGTACAGAGCAGTGGTGGGATGACTCAGAGTGGTGGTGGGAAGGTACAGAGTGCTAGTTGGATCGTACAGAGTGGTGGGGGGATGGTACAGCGTGGTGGTGGGATGGCGCAGAGTGTTGTTAGGATGGTACAGAGTGGTGGTGGGATGGCACAGAGTGCTAGTCGGATGGTACAGAGCAGTGGTGGGATGGTACAGAGCGGTGCTCGTACAGAGTGCTAGTGGGATGGTACAGAGTAGTGGGGGGATGGTACATGGTGGTGGTGGGATGGCTCAGAGTGCTGTTAGGATGGTACATAGTGGGGTGGGATGGTACATAGTGGTGGTGGGATGGCACAGAGTGCTGGTGGGATGGTACAGTGTGCTAGTGGGATCGTACAGAGTGGTGGGGGATGGTACAGGGTGGTGGTGTGATGGAACAGAGTGCTGTTAGGATGGTACAGAGTGGTGGTGGGATGGCACAGAGTGCTGGTGGGATGGTACAGAGTCTTGGTGGGATGGTACAGCGTAGTGGTGGGATGAAACAGAGTGCTTGCGGGCTGGTACAGAGTGCTAGTGGGATGGTACATGGTGCTGGTGGAATGGTACAGAGGGGTAGTGGGATGGCACAGGGTGCTGGTGGGATGCTACAGAGTGCTTATGGGCTGTTACAGAGTGTTGTTGGGATGGTAAAGGGTGCTGGTGGGATGGTACATAGTGGTAGTGGGATGGCACAGGGTGCTGGTGGGATGGTACAGGGTGCTGGTGGGATGGTACAGAGTGGTAGTGGGATGGCACAGGGTGCTGGTGGGATGGCACAGAGTGCTGATGGGCTGTTGTTACAGAGTGTTGGTGGGATGGTACAGGGTGCTGGTGGGATGTACAGAGTGGTAGTGGGATGGTACAGGGTGTTGGTGGGATGGTACAGGGTGCTGGTGGGCTGTTACAGAGTGTTGGTGGGATGGTACAGGGTGTTGGTGGGGTGGTACAGGGTGCTGGTGGGCTGCTACAGAGTGCTGGTGGGATGGGGTACAGGGTGATGGTGGGATGGCAGAGTGCTGGAGGGGTGTTACAGAGTGATGGTGCGATGGTACAGGGTGCTGGTGGGATGGCACCATGAGAAATGTTCTTTTCATGGCATGCAATAGAACTATTGCACTAAGACTAAACAACAGATAGAGGTGCAGACAGAGATCCAAGTTTCCTGTGAACAGATCGCAGGAATAACTCGCAATTGGTCCAGGTGGTAAAAGGAAAGGCAACCATTGCAATTTGATCCATGGAGCCAAATCCATAGAACAAAACGGGTCATTATTGTGTGTATTGGGGAAATTAAGAGCATCTTCCCCAACAAAATGAGAAGAAGAAGAAGAAGAAGAAGAAGAAGAGGAAGAAGAAGAGGAAGAAGAAGAAGAAGAAGAAGAAGAAGAAGAAGAAGAAGAAGAAGAAGAAGAAGAAGAAGAAGAAGAAGAAGAAGAAGAAGAAGAAGAAGAAGAAGAAGAAGAAGAAGAAGAAGAAGAAGAAGAAGAAGAAGAAGAAGAAGAAGTAAAATCTCGGCTGGTCCCCTGCAAACAGAAGGTGGAGGCAAAACTGACTTGGAGGAAGAACTAAACATTGGAAAGGTGGCTTTGGTGGTGCCAGCGAAAGGAGGCCCATAGCCATGAAACTGGAAAACAGGAAGTCCAAGAGAATGTCCAGGAAACCGGGGGAGGGGGCGCAGGAATTAAGCAGAAGGTAGAAGCTTTTAAGGCTGTGGTATTCAAACATTTTCATACCCCCCCCCCCACACTTGAGTAATAATATTGTTTCTGCGATCCCCACCTAGGGATTTCTTCCCTAGAAGCCCCAAAGGATGTCCAGGGTGGGGCCTGGGTACTTTATAAAGGATTATGATGACTGTTATTAATAGAAAATCTAAACAGTAGAAAACCTGCTTATATGTTACATTGAAAACAGTCATCTTAATCACGTTTTAAAGAGTCTGGGGTCCCCCTGGTCATCCTTTGAGCCCCCTACGAGGGGCAGACCCACAGTTTGAGGACCACTCTTGAGAACAGGATACTCCCAGCAAGATCTGTCCTGAAGCCGAGTTATGAGCAACCCACATTTCAGCAGACACTTTCAGTGGACTCCATGTGCAACCGAATACAGTCAAAGGCTCAAATACTTAAGGCCAACTCAGCATTTCATTCTTCCAAGGTGGATAAACGAGTACCAATTTCGATTGAGTAATAATAGTAAAGTTAAAGTATGTAAATATGTCTTATGTGAAGCACTTTTGATTAAAGCGCTATATAAAAAAATATTATTATTATTATTATACTTGTCATAGCTTTCCTGACTGGTATATATGTCCAGCAATATAGAGAAATGTTTTTCTTAGGATGAGTGATGTGATCAATTAAAACTGCAAAGCCCAACTTCATTATTCGCTCAAAAGGGTTTCTTATTGAATCGCAATGAGACATGTTTCAAATTTAAAAGTCTGGACATGCTTATGTTCCCATAATGCTCTTTAATTTTATGCAAATCGCCAGGATTAGTTTCTATGCAGAGACACTGTATTACGTGACCTGGGACGCCTCTTGGCCCTGCCCCTGCCTCTCCAACAATGAGAGGGTTCCCCCAGTAAATGTTTACCATTTCCAGCACTGGAGATGAAGTACCAGGGGACTAGCAGGAAGGGGTGCCCCATTACTCGAGCAGGCGGAGCAAGGGGCCCGCACCATCTCTGTTCAGTAACCATGACTGTAAACAGAGACAGACTGCTAAAGCCAAGAGTAGGGGACATGCAAGAGGAGCAGATCGAAGAAGCCAGCCTAATCAACAGCAACTACTGTAGGGGTGTGAAAAGAAATAATTACAAATGGCTGGGATTGCTGTCTTTCAGATAATTGTGTCGAACAAAGGGCACGGATTTCACCCAAATCTAGCTAATGATTTGACATTTTCACCTCCAGAAAGAGTGAGCCGCGTCAGCTGGACATGGAATTGTGTAATTAAATCCACAGTCAATAGACATCTTCACCGTCCTTCAGCTCGGACGGGTGCCTGTTTTGATTTGTTGTATATATCACAAAAAATGCGACCTTACAGCCACTTATGCAACTACATTATCATTACGTCTTGGGTTAGTCGATCCTGGGGGTGTGGTGAACTCAATGGTCTATTGTTTACATTAACGTTTCGTAACACACAAGAATAGAGGAAGTCTTTCTTCAGGAAATGGAAAACAGACTATGCACAGTGACTCTGGGACATTTGTGTCTGGTCGCCAGAGTCAAAGCCTGCTTGCAAAAGTTCAGCTTCCAGGAGTATTTTGAAGGGCAGAGGCCAGGTTACCTAACATTTGCACCAGTGCAAAAAAGTGGGCAAATGCTTTGATAATCCAAAATAGAGCAAACCGGTTTTGTCACAGTCCATATTATCTAACAAACGTTTGCAGGAGGCTATTCGTGAATCAGACTGTTTTTCATTCAAGGTGTGTTGCATAAAAAAACAAAAATGTGTTTACTACATTTATCGTCAAGTGATGCAGCAATAGTGGTTTACAAAACAACCTGCTTCAATGTGGCCCTGTTGAAAACATTGTTGGGATAATACTGATTGGAGCTGAACCTGTTTGCTCCATTCTGTATTATCAAAACACCAAAATTGGTGCTAAATACATTTGCTCCACTTTTTTGCACAAGTGCAAAACTTTAATAATCTGGCCCAGGTGGTTGATTCTGCTCTCTAGAATGGACTGATGGTGTTGCAGAGTGTTATGAGTAACCTGAGGGCATTTTCACAAGTAGTCCCGAGTATCCGTTGTTCAGGTGGCTAGGGTAGGGCCGTCGCTCTTCGATACCAACCCTTGCAGCGGACAAGCGAAGGAGGATCACCCGGACAGGGGGTCCTTGGGGACTGCAGGGAGAACGTCCAAAGGTGAGACCTGGTATTCCCCCATTCCTTGCCCCAATCCTTCCGACCCACCCTCTTTGTTCATGGGATATTGTCACTCAACTCGCGTTCTACTCCTTGACCTTTCCTCATAAAAAGGGAAAGTAAAATATCTTGGACATCCAGAGAGACCAAACTGTTTTGACACTAACCTTGTCCCTCCTTGTTCAAAAGCCAGGGGATATGCTGTAAACCCACCCTTTTCCTCCCAATTATCCCCCCTGGTAAACAAAGGGTTTTAACAGCAGCGCCCCGATATAACTATTGCCACAACGACCCAAATAAAGTAAACTGAAAAACGTCACTCATGCACCTTAATGGGCCCCAACAAACCCCCACATATAGTACTAAAAAGAGGATTAGAAAAGTTCAACCTCCCTCATACTGTCTGGAATATTCCCAGTCTTACCCCATCTCTCACTCCCCATTTTCATTAAGTACTGGGACAAGGAAGAGGCGACTGGGAGAAATGCGGCTTACCCATAAGAACAGCATGGGGATGCAAGGGGAGGCCTACTACATTGCACCATTAGGCTGTCCCACTAATAGAGTCAGGAGAAGTCAGGCACTTTACTCCAACTGGGCACACCTGACTCCACTTGACTCTCACCTACACTATAAAAGGTGTGGTTTTGCCAGATGCAGTGAGCAAGCTGAGGTTGCAGGATGGAAACTGGAGGCCAGCGGGCAGAAGCCTGCAGCAAGAGGAGCCCAGAAGTTACAGTGGAGAACGGGATGCCGAGATGCTGACCCTGCATGTCTGACAGATTGCCGCGTGACAAGGGATCCGTGTTTCCAGGGAGCTGGAGTGGGACGAATTGCAGACTATTGGCCATGTCCAGGCCAGTGTTCATTCCCCTGGGATGTGTGGCGGTCCCAAGTGTGTCTGAGGGGCAGGTGGTGATACCCTAAGCTCAATCCAGGACCCAGAGGAACTGCTCACCAGCGACGCACTCCTTTGCTGAGTTTCATGCATAAGAGAGAGACAAACTCAGTAGCGTACGGGTGGCTGTAGCGGACAAGCAGCCCAGCGATTGAAAAGCACAAGAGAAGTGAAGCAATGGAAGATACGGTGCGTTCCAAGTGTGGGAAACTGAAGAGACAGAAAGAGCAAGAGAAAGTGCGCTAGCAGCGCAATGACAGAATAAACACAAAGAAAACGGGAAGAAGGTAAAAAGGGGGTCGAACGACCCGAAAGCAGGGAAAAGGTTGTGAGCAACCCGAAACAGAGAAAACAGAAAGGAACAGAACGGAAACCAAAGAGAGGGTGGTGCAACCCAAAAATGAGGAAAAGGGTGCGAGCGACCCAAAAGCAAGAACAGAATGTGCAAGAGGCACGGTAATGAAAGGAAGGTGCGATAGTGCATGAAACAAGAAAAAGAAGCATGCAAAAGGCACAGCAAGGTGGAAAGAGGGTGCAAGCGCGTACGACGGAAAAGAAGGTGTGCAGGATACACAGTAAGGTGAAAATGAAGAGTGAAAGAGGCACAAAAGGGAAAATATGCCAGAAGAAAGGTGCAGAGAATAAGGCAAGTGGTTAGAAGTTTGGAAGGAAGGGAACCCTGAGAGGCCCACAAAGACATTGTGAAACCTACTGGAGGGGACTAGACTTGAGGAAGGTAACCCTGAGAGGCCTAACAGGAACTTTATCTTTTATTTGTTTGGAACTGGAAGGATCGAAGCTTGGGGAAGGGAACCCCAAGAGACCCAGAGGCATTGAGAACTTTATTGACTTGCTGTCAGAGTGTGGAAGGTGTAAAAGGGGAGCTGACAAACCCGGGCCTGGAAGACTGCCGATTAAAGCCTGGTTCCAATGAGAAGGAGGATGCTTCTGTCCTGAGGGAAAAATATGGGGAAAGCAGGCATTAGGTATGGCTCAAACAGACGAATAGGCTCCCACTGTGTATAAACTACTGGGGGCTCAACGTCTGAGAAGGGGCGGGACTGAAGCTATCATGGGATCCACAGCTTTAAACGCATGCTGTTGTTTACCATGGCACACATGGGGACAATAAAGCTGAAAAGACAAGATGGGGGCATGGCGGGGCCTTGCACTGCCGGTTTGCTTGTGTGGCAACTGGGTGCGATAAGCAGAGACGATAACGCACTTTGGGCCTGATTCATGGAATTCTTTGCACAGTGCAAAGTGATTGCACCAACAAGCAGCCTGATCCACCGAGCAGTGCAAACCCTTTATGTTCTTCTGCCCCCATTAGGCAGGCCTCCGGGGGCACCCCCGCTTGCCCTGGTACTGCGAGAGACTGGGGGGGGTGGGTACAAGATGCCTTGCATTAACGGCTCTGAGGGTCTAGCTAGGTTGCAGTATCATGTACACTACCTCATAATATGTGCGTAGGGCATGACAGCAGAGGAAGAGCAGGATGCTGAGGGACGACGGGGGAGGATTTAGTGTGTTGTTATATGTTTTTAGAATAGTCGTGGGTTTATGATGTTTGAACTAGGTTTTAGGGTTTATTTGACTCTTTGTAAATTATTCTGCATAAATTGCTCACCAGCAAAGATCGATTGATCTCATTTTACGTTTTCAGGTGATTTATATTTGTAGGTGTGGGTTGATCACTAGTTCAGGAGAGACCCAGGGTCGTACACATGTCAATGATAAAGAAAGGAATCCCCCTCAAGAGAGTGCTCATTGATGTCTAGGCAGCCACCCTGCAGGGGAAGAGACAGACACGTCAATCGAGAGCAGCGCGCAGCGCCGGCCCCGGGTCGTCCAGCGCCCTGTGTGAGATGTTTCAGTGTGCCTGCTCTAACACCCGGCCCGGCTCTGTGATTATTACATTTACTTTATTTTAGTCATGCAATCAACAATACCTTCAAAATAGTTTTGTTTCCATACCTGCCCCAGAGGTTTGCAAACTGGGTTTTAGGTTTAGTGATGATTTTCGGCTATTTTTCATTTAGCTGGCTAATTAGAGGCTGGTGTGATAAGCGGTGCTATATGTATGAGGTGCTATGGGGGGAAGAGATGGGCCTGGCATGTAACTGACACCCAGGTGGCGTGATTCTTAAATAGGCACTGGGCCAGACCGATATTTAAGTTTAAATGACACTGAGCTGGAGGCAAGGCGTCCTTTATTTGCTGCCAGAGGGGTGGTGGAGAGGGCGCGCGCCTTGTGTGGCCGCACCCCTTGAGTGCACCTTGAGCCGGCACTGGCAGTGTGAGAAGATGAGGAAGAACCACAGCCTTCACCAGAGACAGGAAATGGTAAAGTTGCCATTACTCATGCATAAGAGTCACACACACGCACACACACAGGCACACTGTTGAGATATGCCAATAAGCTCTCGCTCCCGCTCGGGCATTGTCCAAGTGACAGTGGAGCTTCGGAAGATGGGCACTCATATGGTCGTAGTGGACACTTATCCGTTCTTCATTCCTCTTCTTCAACAGCTGGCACATGGGGTGATATAGTGGGGTGAGGAAGAGATACTGGAGTACCACTAGGGAAATAATATATTAAACGGTTTTACAAGGACCCTGAAGGCAAACTAATGCTGTCTTTCTTGTTTTTTCTTTTCCTGCAAAGGGTTTGGTGGGATGGGTAATGCCATGAAGCTAAATAAGGGGCTGAGCATTCCACTGTAGAAAAATGATAGTATACGCCTGGTCAGACTGCACATCGCAGGCGCGACTCTTCTCCGGTCTTGGGAAGGAATTAGGAGCAGTGATCTATCAACTTTCGTAGCTAATCCAGGCAATGATTTTGCACTCTTCGTACCGATGGATAACTAGAATTTTCTAGAAAAGAAATCGCCATAGTCTGCTGGAGGCACAGGTTCTAGCTCTCAAGCGCAAGATTTATCACTAAAATATCCTTTATGATTTCTATATTACAGCAAGCAAACGCAAAAGCTGGAGCAAAACGGTTATATCGGCGTATATATTCCCTTTATATTTTCACAGAATGGTCAAAGATTGCGAATTAATTCTTGGACGAAATATTCAAAAAGCTGTGCCGTGAAGCACCGGGAGGACCTGCAAATCCACTAGAGTGGTAGGTACCAGTATCAAAGCAAAACAAAAGAGGTGATGGCTGGAAACTTTAGAATAAATCTTAACCACTGGCATTGATCTGGGAAACCCTCCATACCATCGTTCTTCACCTGAAAAGCCATTACAAAAGGGGAAAGACCATATGCAAATCAGGCTTGTCCCACCCCCAAAGGGTCAGTCCAGCACAAACTGCTTGGTCACATCCCTTCTGCATGAGACCACAAGCATCTCCAGATATGTTTCGCTCTCATTGGGCGTAATCAGTGAGGAGTAGCTTGGGTCTCTAGGGCCAGCAGGCACGGGACCCACGCCTGAGCATACCCGTCCCACTCAGAGTGACTATAGCAAAACAAGAGAGACATTAGAGGCATTGACCATAGGCTGAATGTTTTTACTACTGTTAGGAGAATACAAAAATATTGGTGTTAGTAAGTTAACCAGAGGTTATCTCTTACATGTCAATGCAAGCAGAACGGGAATAAAAAATGTGTTTTAATCAAATTCATTCTAATGTATGTTGTGTTCTTTTTGTAATAAAATACACAATTTACAGTTTTTATCTACGTGTTTTGCAATTTTCATAAAAATCCATGACACAACTAAAACTCTGATGAGGTCACCACTTGCAGCGTCACTCATGGCTAAAATGCCACACCTCCCCTTTAGGGAGGCAATGGTCACACACCATATATACTCGGCATCCCCACATTCACATCTCCTCTCACAGCAACAATTGCACTCAGAGCGCATCACAACTTTCCGCAGCAGCAGTGCCACTCATGAGGCTGTTTAATAAAAATGTCATTTCCAACCATTTTCCTCTTGCACTGCCACTCACTGTCACACTCATATATTCTCTCGCACACTCTCCACCCTCGCTCCACTTACATGTCTGCTTCTTCGCCCACTCAATTCAGCTCCACTCGCCCCTCGACGCAAAGCATTCCTAAGTGTACACTCCCAGCTCCACATATTCACATACTTGTGCATTGCATACTACCCACACCTGCACTGTCAGTCCCACTCACTTCACCACTCTATCTCTGCTCCATCTATCTCTCACCTTATGCCTACACTCACAGCTCCCAGTCACCATTTTCACGTGCATCAGCTCCACTTCAGTTTCCGCCTGTGCCTCTACAAGGGTTCCATGTAATTATGATATGATATGATATGGCATTTATAACGCGCCTATACATAAGTGTTTCAAGGCGCGATGGGGAAAGGGAGGGGGGAACAGGGGAAGACAGATAACGATCCTACTAGGCCAGGTGTCATTCAGATCATGCAAGTGCATGGGAAATGGTAAAGGGAAAAGTGCAAGGGTGTAGGGAGAGGGGAAAGTGCAGTACATGGGATAGAAGGATAAGAATAAATAAAACGGCCAGCTAGTGGCAAGTGCAAGGTTAGTGCAGGCAGAAGTGCAGGTAGGGGGACTGTAGGGATACAGAAACAGTCTCCAAATGCAGGGTTGCCAGGGAGGCAGTGCAGGTGAGCAACTGGCAGGGCCGGGCTTGTGAGCAGAGAAGGTAGCCAGGTAACCAGTGCAGTTTCATCCAGGAATCAGCAGGGGAGAGGAAGAGAGAAAGCAAAAGCAAAGAGGAAGGTTTTGAGGTGCTTCCGGAACCGGAGATGGTTCTCCTCAAGTTTCAGGGAGGCAGAAATGCTGTTCCAGAGGGAGGTCCCTGCCGAAGAGAGAGATCTACCACCAACTCGTTGCTTGGAGAAGCGACTGACCCTGAGGGAGTTGGAGGCGGATGAGCGAAGAGCTCGGGAAGGAAGATATTTAGGAACAGAGAGTTGAAGGTATTTCAGCCCCAGCCCCCAGAAGGTCTTGTAGACAATGCAGAGGGTTTTGAATGTAATCCTCGCAGCCACTGGGAGCCAGTGCAGAGATTTCAGTCCTGGAGAGATACAATCCCTGGGCTTGAGGCCAAGGACAAGTCTCGCAGTCCTGTTCTGGATAAGTTGCAGAGGGCAGAGAGTAGAGGTAGGCAGATTTAGATAGAGGCTGTTACAATAGTCCAACATAGAGAGAACCAGGGCTCTGCAGACACTGAGCTTCTGGGGGAAGGTGAGGAAAGGAAAAATGCCTCTGAGGAGGTGCAGATGGTAGTGAGACTTCTTAGAGACTTCAGAGATGTGAGGAAAGAAGGAGAGTGTGGAGTCGAAGATGACCCCAAGGTTTTTTGCCTTACAGGTGGGAGCAGGAAGAGGACCAAGAGAGGCAGGCCAGAGAGTGACAGGAAAGGAGGGAGTGGGTGTTCCGATGAGTAGAATCTCAGTCTTACTGGCATTAAGGCAGAGGTCATTGGCTGCACACCACTTCTGGATAGCAGACAGACAGTCACAGGTGAGGGAAGGAGAGGAGGAGGCCGAGGGTAGCCTGAAAATGAGCTGGGTATCATCCGCATAGCACTGAAAATTGGGGCAGAGAGCCGTGATATGGTGAACAAGGAGTGCCAGGTATTGGTTGAACAGCCAGGGAGAGAGGTTATATCCCTGGGGGACACCACAGGTAGAGAAAAAGATATCAGAGAGGAAGGACCCAAGTTGGACCTGGAAGGGTCGATCGGAGAGGAAGGAAGTCAGCCATGACAGAGCCTGACCAGTGATACCCAGGTTATCACAGAGACGGTTGAGCAGGATGGCATGGTTGACAGTGTCAAAGGCAGAAGAGAGATCAAGCAAGATGAGGACGCAAGGGGTGTTGAAGTCGAGGTTGGAGAGCAGGTCTTCACGGATGTTCAGGAGAGCAGTTTCCGTGCTTCTGGCAGCTGTGAAGCCTGACTGATGGTCATGGAGACAACCAACAGATTCAGTGTGGAGATTAAGCTGTGAAATGGCCAGTTTCTCCAGGAGCTTGCCCAGGAAGGGAGTGATGGAGATTGAGCAATAGTTAGCCGGGCAAGGGGGGGTCAGCAGAGGGCTTAAGAAGAGGGTGCACACGGGAGTGCTTGAGAGGGGATGGGAAGACTCCCGTGGCGAAGGGGTGATTGCAGAAATCAGCCAGGGCAGGAGCCAGGGAGTTGATGTGGTCCTTGATGGTTTTGGACGAACAGGGGTGAACCTGTTCGAGACTTTCACAGATCGGACTTGTCTAGAAACCTAATCTCCAGAGAAAAGGGGAAAGGCAGAGAAGGAGGGAGGGTGAGTGGCTGCAGAAGGGCCAAAGGAGGAGGAGGGGATAGGGGGAGGGAGGCAATAGGAGGAGAGTGAGGACAAGATGTCCTGAGTTTTAGAAATGAAGTGAGAAGCCAGAGCCATGCAGAGGGCCTGGGAGGGGACAGGAGAGGTAGAGACTGTGGTGGGATTGGCCAGTTCCTTGCAGATTTTAAAGAGTTCAGCTGAGTTG
Organism: Ambystoma mexicanum; assembly: GCF_040938575.1. NCBI lineage: Eukaryota > Metazoa > Chordata > Amphibia > Caudata > Ambystomatidae > Ambystoma > Ambystoma mexicanum. Next base: position 1,414,846,681 of record NC_090934.1, on the reverse strand, counting down.
TTTGATGCCACAAAGATGCAGGCTTGGATATGAGCTCTCTTTTTGGTGAGGACGGAGAGCCTGCATTGCCTTTGTAGCAGGCGGCAGGCCAGTTTGTCAGAGGATGAACATGAAGCACGCCATTTCCTCTCGGCCACCCTGCACTTGCGTTTTAGGGTGACGAGGTCTGAGTCATACCAGGAGTTACACTTGGCTTTGGGCTTCAGGCGGATTCTCATGACAGAGGCAAGGATATCATGAGTATCAGATATAGAAGAGTGGAGCGTGGAGAGGGCTGTGTCAGGGTGAGAGTCGGCCAAAAGGGGAGGAGGGGGTGAGAAGGTGGAAGCGAAAGCCTCAACTGACACGCGCTTCATGAAAGTGGGTGGCAGTTATGGAGGTGGCTTGGCCTGAGGGGTGGGGAGGGTGAGGTGGGAGGATAGGAGAAAGTGATCCCTCCAGGAGAGAGGAGAGGAGAGGGGGACAGAGAGGGGAAGGTCTGAGGAGATCAGAGCATCGAGAGTGTGCCCTGCAGAACGAGTCGGGCCTGAGGGGAGAATGGTGAGTGAGAGAGTGTCACAGAGGTCGCGAAAAAGTGCAGAGGGGGGACAGGAGGCATCCAGGTGGATGTTGAAGTCTCCAAGAAGGAGGAGTTGAGTGGTTGAGGCCAGGAGTGAGGAGACGAGGTCCCCCAACTCAGAGAGGAAAGAAGAAATCTGACCAGGTGGCTGATAGATAGTAGCCACAGTAAGGGAATGGCTAGGGGAGAGAGAGAGCCTGCAGACGAGGCATTCAAAAGAGGAGTAGGTCTACGTAGGAATGACAGAGGCAGGAATCCACTCGGGGAAGATAAGGGCAACACCCCCACCAGAGCGGAAAGACCTGGGAGCGGAGAGGATCTTGTAGCCATCAGGTAGGAGTGTGTCAAAGCTGGTGACAGAGCTGGCCGTGAACCATAGCTCAGTGAGACCGAGGACATCGAGGTCAAGTTCTTCAAGGAGGCGGCAGATATCAGCGGAATACTTGACAGCAGAGCGAGAGTTTAGAGTGGCAGTGTGGAGAAGTTTGCCATCCATGAAGGAATTCCGGGGAGGGGTACAGATCAGAGGTACGCCCTGCGGAGGTCTAGAAGGAGCCAAAGAGGGGCAGAGAGGGAGGGGCAAGGCAAGGTAGCCAAGGAAAGTGGAGGGGGGACAGCCGGAGAAGAAATGAAGTTGATGAGGTGCGGGTAACATCTATCAAAGAGGTGAAGGTTGGCCTGAGGGCCTTGGACCAAGACGGTCCCATTTGAGTAAACATTAATGATGACCTTAGAGGAAAGGAAGAAGGCCAGAAAAGAGCCTCACAACGGGTGCCACCATTAATGGGAGAAGAGGAGAAAGCGGAGAGCACAGAGACCATATGAAGGGTCCATAAGTCAGGAGAAGGCACTGCAAAGAGGATGTTGGTGAGAGTTTCCTTGGCGGAGGCACTGGGGTAGGTGTCAGCAATAGGGAGGCCTGGGTTGGAGACCAGGATGTCCTTTTTAAACTTCTTCCTACTAGATTTAGTGAAGAGAGCAGGATAGTCAATAGAGAAGCAGTTTGAGAAGATAGGAGAGACAGAGAGCACCATAGAGTAGGTGGGAGAGGAGAGAGGTGGAGGTACTGGAGGAGGAGACTAGAGTAGGCAGACAAGAGCAAGAGGCAGGCAAGTTGCACAATAGGACAGGATGACACCACTCAGACCTACCGAGCTAACATATTGCGCAATAAGATAGGAGAGACGACACAGTGAAAATGAGAACGAGAATCCTGAATAGAGGGAGAAAGGCCTACGTTACACAATGCAATTCAAATACGTAGTCAGTGCATATTATACAGGATAAAAAGACACCTAAGTTTGAGAATCCTGAATAGATGGAGAAAGGCTTAAATTACACAATGCAATTCAAATACGTAGCCAGTGCATATTATACAGGATAAAAAGATACCTAAGTTTGAGAATCCTGAATAGAGGGAGAAAGGCCTAGGTTACACAATGGAATTTAAATACGTAGCCAGTGCATATTATACAGGATACAAAGATACCTAAGTTTGAGAATCCTGAATAGAGGGAGAAAGGCCTAGGTTACACAATGGAATTTAAATACGTAGCCAGTGCATATTATACAGGATAAAAAGACACCTACATTTGAGAATCCTGAATAGAGGGAGAAAGGCCTAGGTTACACAATGCAATTTAAATACGTAGCCAGTGCATATGCATATTATAGGTATTTGAAATGGAGCAAATAAGAAGACAGGAGAACAACACAACAAGTAAGAGGTGGGTCCGCTAGGGAAGATGGTAGGAAGAGGGGGGGAGACCAGGACAAAAAAGAGGGGTGGCAACTGACAACAGGCGTCCCCTGCGGACACCTGCAGACACAACCAGGAGCCGCCAATCAGGGAGCCGCCCTTTGCCTTGGGGCCCTTAGCCTAAGGGGGCTGCCGGGCAGAGGGCTGCCCAGGGAAGGTCGACTAAGAGCACCCGAGCAGACACCAGGTGGCCAATCAGGGCGGGAGGGGGCTGGCTGGGAGGCGGGAGGCGGGAGAGTACAAGGAAGTGGCAGAGGGGGGAGGGGGAGAGGACAACGCACTCAGAGCGCAAAGTAAGAAGAAAAAGAGCAAGAGCAGGCAAAATAAAATGAAATATAATGGCAACAGCACCTTATTCGAGGCACCGGGGCAGGCAAGTCCTCCTGCTGAGATAAGGAGGCAGGTCACAGTCAGCTGCAATCTCCGCTCCGCCGGCAATGAGGCGAACAGGAAGAGCAGCGACCGTTAGGCCTAGGAGCAGACACCCGGCGGCCAATCAGGGCGGGGAGGGGGCTGGCTGGGAGGCGGGAGGGAACAAGGAAGTGGCAAAGGGGGGAGAGGACAACACGCTCAGAGCGCAAAGTAAGATGTCTCCTGACAAAAAAGTCACTGTTTTTGCATAGACATTGTTACGTTGAACATGCGGGGGACAACCCTGCAACCCCCACCGTTTAAAAAAAAAAAAATGTTTAATGGGAGGAGGAGACTTCCCCGCAACCCCTCCCCATACATAATGCCAACATATATAATGTTGCCAATGGATTTTCCCGGTGACATTATGTATGGGGACATTATGTATGGGGATATTATGTATGTGGACATTATGTATGGGGACATTATGTATGGTGACATTATGTATGGGGACATTATGTATGAGGACATTATGCATGGGGACATTATGTATGGGGACATTATGTATGGGGAGTTTATGAATGGGGACAATATGTATGGGGATATTATGTATGGGGACATTATGTATGGGGACATTATGTATGAGGACATTATGCATGGGGACATTATGTATGGGGACATTATGTATGGGGAGTTTATGTATGGGGACATTATGTATGGGGACATTATGTATGGGGAGTTTATGTATGGGGACATTATGTATGGGGACATTATGTATGGTGACATTATGTATGGGGACATTATGTATGAGGACATTATGCATGGGGACATTATGTATGGGGACATTATGTATGGGGAGTTTATGTATGGGGACATTATGTATGGGGACATTATGTATGGTGACATTAAGTATGGGGACATTATGTATGAGGACATTATGCATGGGGACATTATGTATGGGGACATTATGTATGGGGAGTTTATGTATGGGGACATTATGTATGGGGACATTATGTATGGTGACATTATGTATGGGGACATTATGTATGAGGACATTATGCATGGGGACATTATGTATGGGGGACATTATGTATGGTGACATTATGTATGAGGACATTATTAGCTGATACTGCCACAAGTCCACCTACAGCTAGAACCAGGTTTCGTCCTGCCCTACATCGGCCCACAGTCCTCAGGGGTCCACTTACAACTCTATACCCAGCTTCACACACTAGAAGTGGGATTGCAAAGGAGTTCCACTCACCTCCACCAAATGTCTACACATGACCACCAAATGAACTTCATTTGAAAGATGTAGGGGTGTTGTTCAACTTATTCTGCTACACCGCGCTCCCACCTGCTCGTACAGATAAATGCCAATTTAAACTTAGTTTGTAAATTGTAGAAAAGGTGGTTTGCTTTGCATTTTTGAAAAGAGTGTTCCAATCAATGCAAATTCAGAAGATGCTCAAATGCTGCCTTCTCCACTTTTTGGTGGATGGTGATTTATTCAGCCGTAATAACCTCTCTATAAAAACAGCAGCATACAATCCAAGTTTGTCTCCTTTATGTGCGCCATGAGACCAATGGGTGAGCGGCGTGTTATAAAAATTTAAATAAATAAATAAATGTAAAAAAAGCTAAAGGCTTCTCGCATAACATTTATGGCCGCCACCCTATCGAAAAAATGTAAATCGTTCATCACTCCTCTCATTAGAAAAGTGTTAGGTCAAAACAAAGGGAGTATGAAGGGGAGAGACCACCCCTGCAAAATAACCGCCCTGCAGTACCAGACTGGACCATTAGCTTGACAATTCTCGTGCTCTCCAGAATCGCCTGAGGGTAGAAGGATTGCACCCTATTCACGTGTTGAATCAATACTAGAGCCCATGTCTAAACATACTGTACAGTCAAAGATCAAACATCTGACGAGTTTCTTATTTCATTTTATATTACTATTTTTCATACAGTGCTCTAATTCCCCTGCAGGGGCATTTTGGCACTGGATACCCAACCCTAACACATAAGGTCGGTACAAAAAGTTCAGGGGTTTGAGCAAAGTGTTTTAGTCTGTAGGAACACCTCTGCTTTAATAAGTAAACAGTATTCTTCCACCCTTAGGTTGCCAAGGGGATAGCTTTCCACATAGGAACATCCGTAAGAAAGAGGACAGTTCCGCCTACCAAACCTTCTGCATCCAGGGGGACTCAGGAATGGCTTGGAAGTTGATATCAGACAGAGAGACTGGATGCAAGGGCAAGACCTGGAAGCGGATCTCAGACAGAGGGACTGGATGCAATGCCAACACCTGGAAGCAGATCTCAGACAGAGACTGGATGCAAGGCCAACATCTGGTAGCAGATCTCAGACAGAGGGACTGGATGCAAGGCCATAACCTGGAAGCAGATTTTAGACAGACAGAGTGGTTGCAAGGCCAAAATCTGGAAGCGGATCTCAGAAAGAGAGACTGGATGCAAGGCCAAAACCTGGAAGTGGATCTCAGGCAGAGAGACTGGATGCAAGGCCAACACCTGGAAGCGGATCTCAGACAGATAGAATGGTTGGAAGGCCAAAACCTGGAAGCGGATCTCAGAAAGAGACTGGGTGCAAGGCCAACACCAGGAAGCTGATCTCAGACCGAGAGAATGGTTGCAAGGCCAAAACCTGGAAGCGGATCTCAGACAGAGAGACTGGATGCAAAGCCAAAACCTGGAAGCGGATCTCAGTCAGAGAGACTGGATGCAAAGCCAAAACCTGGAAGTGCATCTCAGACAGAGACTGGTTGCAAGGCCAAAACCTGGAATCGGATCTCAGAGAGACTGGATACAAGGCCAAAATCTGGAAGCGGATCTCAGACAGAGAGACTGGATGCAAGGCCAACACCTGGAAGCGGATCTCAGACAGAGACTGGTTGCAAGGGCAAAACCTGGAAGCGGATCTCAGACAGAGAGACTGAATGCAAGGCCAAAACATGGATGTGTGTCTCAGGCAGAGGGACTGGGTACAAGGCCAAAACCTGGAAGCGGATCTCAGACAGAGAGACTGGATGCAAGGCCAACACCTGAAAGCGGATCTCAGACAGAGTGACTGGGTGTAAGGCCAACACCTGGAAGCGGATCTCAGACGGAGAGACTGGATGCAAGGCCAAAACCTGGAAGCTGATATCAGACGGAGAGACGGGATGCAAGGCCAACACCTGGAAGCGGATCTCAGACAGAGAGACTGGATGCAAGGCCAACACCTGGAAGCAGATCTCAGATGGAGAGACTGATGCAAGGCCAAAACCTGGAAGCGGATTTCTGAAAGAGAGACTGGATGCAAGGCCAAACCTGGAAGCAGATCTCAGACAGAGAGAATGGATGCAAGGCCAACACCTGGAAGTGGATCTCAGACAGAGAGACTGGATGCAAGTCCAACATCTGGCAGCGGATCTCAGACAGAGTGACTGGATGCAAGGCCAAAACCTGGAAGCGGGTCTCAGACAGAGGGACTGGATGCAAGGCCAAAACCTGGAAGCGGATCTCAGACAGAGAGACTGCATGCAAGGCCAAAACCTGGAAGGCTATCTCAGACAGAGAGACTGGATGCAAGGCCAACACCTGAAAGCGGATCTCAGACAGAGAGACTGGATGCAAGGCCAACACCTGAAAGCGGATCTCAGACAGAGAGACTGGATGCAAGGCCAACACCTGGAAGCGGATCGCAGACAGAGAGACTGGATGCAAGGCCAACACCTGGAAGCGGATCTCAGACAGAGAGACCGGATGCCAGGCCAAAACGTTGAAGCATATCTCAGACAGAGAGACTGCATGCAAGGCCAAAACCAGGAAG